>NC_053491.1:490877958-490917958 GCF_905171775.1 Rana temporaria
ACCCGATCTCATCACACACCGGAGAACGTGCGCTGGTTAAAGGGGTCCCTCCAGGACTCCAAAGACTGCTACAGGTGAGACCCTTCCTTGTAATATGTATGATCATCCTATATTAGGTGTCTGCTCCTTCCATGCTACCTGTTCATTCTCTATAAGGCCCCATACTCACGACCAAACATGTCTGCTGAAACTGGTCCGCGGACCAGTTTCAGCGGACATGTTCGTTCGTGTGTAGGCAGTAACGGACAGAATTCCAGCAAACAATCGTCGGCCAGACCGTTTTCCAACGAACAACTGTTTCCTGGTCTTGCTTTAAAACAGTCTGCTGGAATCGTGTCCGTCAGACATGTTCGGTCGTCTGTACACAAAAGCAGCGTACAAAAACCCCGCGCATGCTCAGTCCAAATGAGGAGACGGGAGCGCTCGTTCAGGTAAAACTCGCGTTTCTTTGGGATATGGCACATTCGTCATTAGAAACCTTTTATTCTAGCAAGAGAACAATGTCTTAAAAAGGCGCACTAAACCACATTTTAAAGCCTCGTTTTATTAATTCTTCTCTTGCTAGAATAACCCCGTTCTCTTGCTGATGCAATTTCAATAGAGTTGTCCCATACTGAAATGTCACATTTCTTGCTTGTGATGTAATCCTTTAATAATGTTTTCTATGCCAGACGTGTGTTTTGGTTGGTGGTCCTCCATAATTTAGAGTAGTCATTTTTGTAAAGGAATGTGCATTTTTGTAATTTATTTTTTTGTTTATAGTTATGTCACCATTTAAACTATTTTTTTTTTACATGTTTTTTTAATTTTTTTTTTTTTTTTTTGGTGTTTCATTAGAGAATATTAAACCATGTTGGCACACCAAATGTCCCCCCCCCCCAAGGAGTGTGTCCTTTGTAAATTACCCATTGTATATTTATTAAAGGTTTGCTGCCTAATAATCCCCACAGTATATCAAACAATAGACATGTTTTCAAATGAAAGCAAAAAGCCTTTTATTCAGGCAAATGTCATCACAAAAAATAAAAAGAACGGCAGCACTAGAATAGATAGCAAACTATATGCAAACTTGCATTTCCAACATGGTGAAGGATAAACTTCCAAGCCTCAGGAGCCAAACACAAAAATATGAAGCAGCAGCACACAAACAAAGGAACCCAAACTGTGGTAGTACAAACAAGATGTCCTTTATGTGGAAGGAAATGGAAGGCAGAAAATCAACGTTTCCTCCTCTTTCCAGCCTTCCCTCCAGGCAGCCTTCCAGCGGATCGAACACGGGGTCTTGCAGGTGGGGTTGATGTGGCAGCAGGAGGATGGTGTTCCGCAAGCCGGGCCGGGTCACATAGCCCAGTGTCTGGGGTCAGCAGGCCCCTCTGCATCCACCAAAGGACCTGGTTCATCAGGGCCTTTGCCAGTCTTCTCTGGTCCTCCTCCCCTTCATTTAAATCATGGGCCAATGAGGCACTGAAGGCCTCTGTGGGGTTGAGGGGGGCCCTCATGATGGCGCTTGCCTCCTGGATCATGCGGAGGCTTGCCTCCTCCACAGGCCTCAACTGCCTCCTTCGGCCTGATGGCCTCACCTGGGGGGGAGAAGACTGGCTGGTGGTGGTTCTCCTGGCCGGGTGGACCTGCTGCAGGCCACTGGGCCCAGCCTCCTCCTGGCTGCCACTGACCCCGGCCTCCTCCTGGCTGCCACTGACCCCGGCCTCCTCCTGGCTGCCACTGACCCCGGCCTCCTCCTGGCTGCCACTGACCCCGGCCTCCTCCTGGCTGACAGACACCTGAGGATCTGCCACCTCCTGGCTGATCTCTTCTTCCTGTGTGGAAAAAAAAATGAATTTTTTTACAATTTCGCTAAATAAAACCACACTCATTTTCATGTTTTTCGTTTAGTATTTTCTGTTCATTATTACTTGAATACACTCTACTTCTGACCCCTGCAGTTGTCATCCCTGACACCTATTTGTCTGTACACCTTTTTGTTTGCTTTTTCCCAGCTTGGTTTTTTTTTTAAAATATCTAATCATTAATCCACCAAGAATTATTTACGCCATAAATATAGAGGAAACTACTATACCTCCTCATCGAAGGGTGGCAGATCTGCATCTCTGTCAGCCAGGCCCTCTTCCTCCGACTCTGCAGGGCTGTGGTCATCTGGGGAATGTCCGCTGGAAGGTAGCATGGAGGAAAGGTTGGAAGAAAGACTGGACATCGTTTTCCTGCCTTCCATTTCGTCCCGCAAAAAAGCCATCTGTTTATAATACCACAGTTTGGGTTCCTTTGCTTGTCTTGCTGCTGCTCCCGATTTTTGGCTTTTATTAGCTTTGTATGCTCTCCTGTATGTGCTTCTGAGGTTGGCAAGTTTATCCTTCACCATGTTGGCAGTGCATCCTGGCACCCAAGTTTGCATATAATTTGCTAGCTCTTCTAGTGCTGCCGCTCGTACCTCTTTATTGCAATATAAAGAGTGCTTTGAATTCCACAGGATGGGCGTGTCCTGGTATTTTTGAAGTAAGGCCTCTATAGATTCCTTGCTTTGTAGGAGGTCCATTGTAATTTTTGCAAAATTATATTTCTTTTTGAGTCTAGATTACAAAAACATAAACCACAGAAAAATAAATATTCCAAAGGATCAGCGTTGACCTTGATCTAATATGTGTCTTCAAATTTATTACCTATATCTAATTCCAAACACAGTCTCTCTTGTTTAAACAATGATTGGCAGCTCGGCCGCATTGCTTGTACCAAACATTGATTTGCTAGATGCAGAGCCATTGTTCACATTGCAGTAAATATTTTAAATATATTAAATTAAACAATGCTTACAAATGACAGTTTTCATCTAGGCACTCTTTCATGTGTAAATCTCATGCCCCTGACAATGGATGACATAAAAGACACTTCCTAATGACCTCTGTACAACCAACACTTGAACAATACTTTGCCTGATCTGAATACACCATTCAAAAACTTGTCAATGAGGTACAGCATTGTTCACATCTCTATTTTGTGAGGTGTCCAAAAGCATTTGGATACCAAAATAACATTGTGGTACCCCATAGACAGAATAGCTTAAAAAGGGTGCAACCAACAGCCCAAACCCCCATCCCATGTGTCTACATTTTCAAGGCCTCTGCTGATCACATTTTTAATTTCCTTACCTTCCTGTCTCTCGCTCCTCGTTTCTCACGCTCGCCTAATTACCGCGTAAGATGCGTAATCACGGCGTAAACCTTTTAAACACTCCGCGTATTTATGAAACCCCGCCCTCGTCACCTTTGCGAGGCCCCTAATCAATGAGTTTATGAAATATGGCGTTAACTGTGTATGTTCTGGATGCGCTCGAAGATTCTCCGCGTAACCGACGTAAACACGTTGTTTGCATTCTCTACACTCCGCGTATGTATTAAACGCCGCCCTCTTCTCCGCCCATGGCGTAATAATTCATCTTTTCCACGCCCATAATCTCTGTGGGAAAGGAAAGATGGCGATGTCACACGAGCGGGCACGATGCTCTCATGCCACAAGTGAAGGGACAGAGGCAGGGACGTCCCGATCAAGGAAAAGGAGATATAAAGCCACTAATATGCGGTTCCAGGAAATGGTGGAGTTAGTTTACATCATGCGAAAAAAGGACTATGATGGTGAATTAGGGCCATACAAGACCCCTAACCGCCGAAAGGCACATATTATGGACAAGGTGGCGAGGAGAATGCAGAGGATGTTTGGGATCACCAGGTCCAAGGAACAGCTGAGGAAACGATGGTCAGACTTAAAATTGAGGGAGCCACATCAGATGAAGAAAATACTTAAAATTCTGCGTAAAAGTAAGTAAATATATATTGGGGTTGGGGGGGGGGGTGGTGATTGTCTGCAATAATGTGTTGCCATGTATATTTCACCATCTGCCTCCTTGGCCTGCTTGTAATTTTAAAGACATGTTGTCATTTATTTTTTAGGACATAAATAACTACATATTTACAAACAGTGTTCTTAGTAAACAACGTAACATCACATAGTTTATCAGAAAGGCTCGGTTATTCCAGGAACAACACACCTGGACATGGCTCACTGGCCAAAAACTTTGTTTGTAAACATTGTGTAAAAGCTAGTTCTAGAAAAAAAAAGTATGAGAATGGGAAAGGCAAACAGGATTCATTCTAAAAACAGTGGTAATAAAGCAGATGTTTTCACATCTGCAATGCAGAGCACCTGTGTCTCCCCAAATCAAAAATGGGTTTTGGTAGGGTCTCCCAGAAATACAGTTTAGGGGGGACATCCATGTGTGTCACTTTGCTAAAAAGGGGCAGGATCAGAGCTTGCCATATAGAAGTAATTGCAAAATGTAGGTTTGGTGAAAGATAAAAGTAACTAAATGAAAGCATCTTCTAAGCAATGTGTGCGATTTATGCTCTCCAATATCTGTGTGCTGATGAGTCTACATTTTTTTTGGTTTATTTCAGGGGAAAGAAGTCGCCAGCATTTGGAGGAGGCAGAGAGGGCCAGACAAGGCCAAAATCTGCCATCTCAACATGTGGAGGAGGAGGAGGATGTGGAAGGAGAAGAGGATGTGGAAGGAGAAGAGGATGTGGAAGGAGAGGAGGATGTGGAAGGAGAGGAGGATGTGGAAGGAGAAGAGGATGTGGAAGGAGAGGAGGATGTGGAAGGAGAGGAGGATGTGGAAGGAGAGGAGGAAGGAAGAAAGGAGGAAGGAAGAGAGGAGGAAGAAGTAATTTTGGACTTAGAAGTCATAGCAGATGAAGGGCAAGTGGCGGAAGAACAATTTGGCGAATTGAAAGAAGGTGGATTGATGGATGAAGGAGGAGTCCAAGATGATGGGGAAGTGGTGGAAGAAGGAGGAGTGATTGAAGATGATGGGGAGGTGGTGGAAGAAGGAGGAGTGATAGAAGATGTCGAAGAGGTGGAAAGGAGAAGCCCATCAGGTCAGTGTCACCCTAGCTTGATTCAAAAAAACATATGTAGATAGGCCTCATTGAAAAATAATGTTGTAAATGCCATTTTTTTTTTTTGTTTTAGGGGAGGAGGATGGTGTGCCAATATTTTCACGTGCAAGTGCTGCTATAATTATTCAGCAGGTAATGGAGTGCAGCACTGAAATGCACAATATGCGTGAAAGGATGTTTCTCATGGAACAGAATGTAACAAATGTCCTTTTGGAATGCAGCACGGAAATGGACAATATGCGGCAAAGAATGATGGTCATCGAATCTAATTTTAAGAACATTATTGACATGATGGGCCGTGTCAAAGAC
This sequence comes from Rana temporaria, assembly GCF_905171775.1. Lineage (NCBI taxonomy): Eukaryota > Metazoa > Chordata > Amphibia > Anura > Ranidae > Rana > Rana temporaria. Next base: position 490,883,232 of record NC_053491.1, read on the forward strand.
TGAAACACCCCCCGCCCATCCCCCGCCCCCACAAACATTTTTACAGTTTGAATAATGAATACGCCAAAATTTGAAGATACACACACAGTGTGCCAACATGTGCTATCTGCCATCACAGAATATCTAATGTCTGTGCTTTGTGGGTCCAACCCCCTCCTCCATCCTCAAGTAGTTGAGAGGAAGGGTTTGCTCCCACAAAACACAGACATTGATCACCCATGATGTCAGATAGCACATGTGGCCATTTGTCTGTTGAACCAATGACATTTGGCGAGTTTGCACTGAATGTGTGTATCTTCCAATTTTGGCGTGTTCCAGTGTGAAAGCACACCATGACTGACTGCTGTTGTGAGTTTTTATATTTTTGGAATTGGATTTTGTTACTTTTTGACCATGTTGAACATTTTGGGATACTATAAAGTTTAGACCATAAAGAATAAACAACGCCAAAAATTTTTAAAAATATATATATAGAATTATAAATCTCTCTAATCACTGAATTTAGTGAAGTAGAGATTTGACTCCAAATTCTCACCTAAAAATTTACTTTTAGAAAAACACACCAAAAACAAAAAAAATGGTTAAAAAATTATTGTTTTTTGTGCATAAAAAATATGCCCAAAAAAAAAATTAAGGCGGTAAACACCCCACCAAATATAATCTATATATATATATATATATATGTAAACAATAAATCTAACTATATTTGAGAAAAAAAAAAGTGAACTTGTTAATAAATGTATAATCTGCATAATATTTTTGGTTGAATTACCTGAAAAAAAAAACAAAGTTTAAAAAAATTTTGTAGACTCCTAAGTACAAAAGCAGGGAGTAATGAAAAAAATATAAAATTATTTTTGGGGTCATGAACAAGCAAAAATTAAAAAACTTGACCTCAACATTTACAAATGGAGTTGCTTCTTATTTCTAGACTCAATACCCTGTTTGTAGATGAGTGAATACTGTGCAAAATGTGGTTAGTTACTAAAAGTGGAGAAATCAATTATGCATTACAATTGAAGAAGTTAGTTAGAGAACCAGGAAGACAGAAAAAGAGAAAAAGCATTAATGACAAACAACTGTATAAAGTCCAATGGTCTAATTATTTATTATTTTTTAGAATATTCCTTTCTTTGGGGGCCGAATTAGAAAGAAATATGATCTGGCATAGCAATGGCCCCCCGACCCATGAAGTACTCAACATATTTGTCGCGTACCTCACGAGCTGATTGGGGGGCCAAGCCAGCGCGACCAGTGTCCAGCCCGGGAAGGGGATCTGAGGGTAGTCTTGCCTCAGAACCGATGTCGGGTAGGTACGTCTGGGAGTGCCTGCGTAAAAAGTTGTGCAAAATGCAGCAGGCAAATACAACGGTGTCCAATTTATATTCCGCCAGATGTATCGATGTCCTGAACAGGCGGAACCGGTTGGTGAGTATCCCAAAGGCATTCTCGACTACCCTCCGAGCCCTGGCCAACCGAAAATTAAACACACTCCTCTCTGAGGTGAGGGTCCTCTGGGGAAAAGGCCGCATGAGGTGAGGACCAAGCCCGAAAGCCTCGTCCGCTAGGAACACAAACGGAAGTCCTTCCACATTATCTTCATCTGGTGGCAATGCCAGACCACCAGCTTGGAGACGATCATAGAAATCAGTCCGTGCGAACACTCCCCCATCAGACATCCGGCCGTTCTTCCCCACGTCCACATATAGAAACTCATACTGTGCCGACACCACCGCCATCAACACAATACTATGATAACCCTTGTAATTATAATAGTACGACCCCGAGCGGGGTGGGGGCACAATGCGGACGTGTTTCCCATCTATTGCTCCACCGCAGTTTGGAAAATCACACCGCTGGGCAAATTGGGAAGCCACAGACTGCCATTCCTGTGGTGTGGAGGGTAGCTGTGGGGACAAACAAAATTAGAGATTTAGTACTTTGTAACAAATACATCCTACAAGCATCCTTGTGACAGTTCACAGTATTAAAATTGCATTAGAAAAATGTGCATGGAGAATTTGGGAAATGAAATATATAGGGCCACTTCATTAAGAGACTCCACAGCCCTCTGATGGGGACAATAAAAGTTTGAAGGGGGGGGGGGGGGGGACACAAAAACCAAAAAGTCCTGTTTAAAAAAATGGCAAGGTGGGTTTGTCCCTAGGATAGCATGCTGGACAGGTTAATATTGGGTAAGGGACAAATATGCAGGTAGGCCAAGAATAAAACATGTAAAGCTGATATCAACATGCATAGGGAGAAAAGGTAACGTTAGTTAAACACACAGCATATCTGGGAAAATAAAAATAAAGTTAGTTGGCCACATTATTAGAGCCAGGAAACTTACCTTAATATACTCCTCATGCATAACTTTGATGATGGCAGCACACGTGTCCGGTATGATGACCCCAAGCGCCTGCGGAGAGATGCCTGTCGAGAACTTGAGGTCCTGCAGGCTCCTCCCAGTCGCCAGGTACCGCAACGTGGCAATAAGCCTCTGCTCGGCCGTGATGGCTTGGCGCATCACAGTGTCCTGCCTCGTGATATAGGGGGACAGAAGATCCAGCAGACGGTTGAATACGGGGTCCGTCATGCGGAGAAAATTCCTAAAGTCATTAGGATTATTCTCCTGGAGTTCCCTAAGCAGAGGCATATGTGAGAACTGGTCACGCTGGCGCAACCAATTCTTGGTCCAGAAACGCCTCCGCCCCCTGTTTCTGGCCAAAGTACTGGACAAATGAACATATCCAGCAGCCATCCCATAAACAGCACCAACTCGCGAAAATTGACGCTGCTGCTCCATCATGGCTTCAAACCGGCCGGCTGGTCAGTCAAGAACACACTGAAACAGAAAGCACTCGCAAATCCAGCACTACCTGCGACAAACGCGTGACAAACAGATACGAGCGCACAGGATGCAACTGCTAAAGCAGAAACAACCTGCTTGCCTATAGCCGAATGACAACTACGTTACCGCAAGCACACGCACTGAACCCGTGAATACACGCTGTCAAAGCCTGGAGACCGAGAAGCGCGAATCAGCTCTAACCAAACCTTCACTAACACGAGCAAACCCGTAACTAGCAAAAGAGGAACAGAGGGCGGCGCCATTAACTTTGGTCTTCCCCTTTATAGTGACGTCGTACGTAGTTTACGTGCACGCGTTCCGGTACGACGGGAATTTGGTCCGCTGGTGTGTACACGCCAGCGGAACAAAACAAAAATCAGCCTTGTACGCTGGAAACTGTCGGGCAGACAGTTTCCAGCGCACAGATCCGGTCGTGAGTACAAGGCCTAAGAACAACACAGGGGCAATTAAATAAAAAGACAATATCTGTGTGACGGGAGTCACTTTGGGTGGGGGGTTTGTGGAACTCGGCTTACCCTGGAGAGCTCTGCAAACTTTGGCCCAGATTCTCAAAGGGCTTACGACGGCGCAGCGCCATGTACGCCGTCGTAAGTCCTAATCTGGGCCGTCGTATCTATGCGACTGATTCTTAGAATGAGTTACGCGTAGATATCCATTAGATCCGACAGGCGTAAGTCTCTTACGCCATCGGATCTTAAATGCAATTTTTTTTTTGCCCGCTAGGTGGTGCTTCCGTCGATTTCCCCGTCGAGTATGCAAATTAGCTAGATACGCGAATTCACGAATGTACGCGCGGCCGACGCAGTAAAGTTATGACGTTTACGTTAGGCTTTTCCCGGCGTAAAGTTGCCCCTGGGTCTATGAGGCGCAGCCAATGTTAAGTATGGCCGTCGTTCCCGCGTCGAAAATTTATAAAATTACTTTGTTTGCGTAGGTCGTCCATGAATGGTGCTGGACGTAATTTACGTCCACGTCAAAACCAATGACGTCATTTAGAGCAATGCACGCTGGGAAAATTTAGGGACGGCGCATGCGCAGTTCATTCGGCGCGGGGACGCGCTTCATTTAAATGAAACACGCCCCCTACCCGCCGAATTTGAATTCCGCCAGTTGATTTATGCTACGCCGCCGCAACTTTACAGGCAAGTGCTTTGTGAATAAAGCACTTGCCTGAAAAACTTGCGGCGGCGTAACGTAAATGAGATACGTTACGCCCGCACAGAGATCTCTGTGAATCTGGGCCTTTGTGTCCAGCTTCCCTAGACCCTCTTATGTCTAAATCACACTATGTCTCTAATCGGGGCACAGGGTGACCGAGAAATCCAGACTGACCTGTACCTATTGGTTTATTGCCCGTACACACTAACAGATTTTCCGAAAAGTTTTTGAACGGAAATTCCGACCGTGTGTAGGCTCCATCGGACTTTTGCTGTCGGAATTTCCGCCAACAAAAGATTGAGAGCTGGTCCTCAATTTTTCCAACGGAAACAATTCCGATCGGAAATTCCGATTGTCTGTAGCAATTCTGACGCGCAAAATTGCGACGCATGCTCGGAAAACAATTCGACGCATGCTCGGAAACATTGAACTTCATTTTCTCGGCTCGTCGTAGTGTTTTGTACGTCACTGCGTTCTTGACGGACGAAAGTTCAGAGAACTTTTGTGTGACCGTGTGTAGGCAAGCCAAGCTTGAGCGGAATTCCGTCGGAAAAAACATCCAAGGTTTTTCCGACGGAAAATCCGATCGTGTGAGCGGGGCATCACTGTACCTTGGAATGTTGTGTGTGTGTGTGTGTGTGTATTGTATATTGTCTCATTTTGTTGTGTACTCTTTGCTGTGATGGTTTGGGGTGTGGCTGTATTCTATTGCGTCTGCCTCAAATGTTATGGGATGTGTGTTTGCTGTAAGTAAAGAGGGAGGGGGGACTCCTCCTGCAGCCCCCCCCTGCTGATAAGACTGTTTACTGATGAGAAGTTTGAATACACCTGACTTGTGTGTCTATTGTCATTGGACAGTTTAACCCGCCCTGAATCCAAGGGTGGGGGGAGTGTCTCAGAGTTATTTATCTGTTGTAACATGTGAGGATGCATTAATGGGCGCTGGTGTGGCTGCATTTGATGGGCGCTGGTGTGGCTGCATTGATGTGCGCTGGTGTGGCTGCATTGATGGGCGCTTCATTAAAAAGGTGGGGTATACATGGTCAGGGCAAAGGAGGTGGAGTCAGGGGTGGAGCCAAGGGGGGCGGCAAAATTAGGTTTCGCCTAGGGTTTCAAAAATCCTTGCACCAGCCCTGCCTTTCATCATCCTCCGTTCCTCTAGAACAGGGGTATGCAAACTTTTCAAACAAAGGGCCACTTGATTGTCCTTCAGACTTAAGGAGGGCCGGATTGTGGCCAGCGGGAGGCAGAAAATGTCCCGGACCCAGCTCCGGTGAGAATAAATGTGGCCTCAGGGTTGGTGGTCACTAGGAGGAGGAGGAGTAGGGCCCCTATCAGTAGGAGAAATCGAATCCCATCATTGATATTGGTATCAGTGGAAGGAATAGTGTCCCAAGGGCCACATAAAGGCTAGCAAAGGGCCACAGTTTGGAGACCCCTGCTCTAGAAGAATGGAATAGTAACTCTTCTTCTCTTGTCCTTTCAGGTGAACCAGATCTCCATGCAAGAGAAATGTAAGAATCCCACCAATTTCTCTTTTCCATTACCAATCATGATGGACAAAAGGCCAAGATAATAATGTAGAATTGCCGGTGAACTTTCCGGAACTTTCTTACTTTTCGGAAAACCAACTTCCCCTTCTTTCCATGAGGGCCATTGCCGAGCTCATCAGAAAAGATCTTCTTATCTTCTCCTCAGCCCTGGTTCACACTGGGTACGATTTGGAACGATTTGAGATGCGATTTGACATGTCAAATCGCATCTCAAATCGGCGGCAATTGTCGGCAATGGCACTGTCCTAATCAGTGCGACGCCGCATCTGCGATTTCAAAAAGTAGTTCCTGTACTACTTTTTGCGATTTCGGGCCGCGATTTACATTAAATTGCGGATGAAATCGCGGCAAAATCGCAGCCGCGAAATCGAGGTAAAATCGCGCATTTTACCGCGATTTTGAATTCGCAGCAGTGTGAACCTAGGCTCATAGAAAGTCCGTCTTCAGAGACTCTCAGCCACGGATTTCCTGTCCAGGGGACCGGAGACCCGGGTGTCTGGTCCTATAAACACCCCCCTGTAGGTTTAGCCCCATTGGCTGTAATCAGTCAGCGCTTCCTCAATAAGTAGGCGGACTTATTCAAATGAAGTGATCTTTTGCCTACCAGTCCCACCCACCGCCTATCTCTCGAGTCTTCCTTCCTTCTTAGCTCAGTATCTGGGCACAGTGGAACAATACAAAGCTTGGACCTCACTACCCCGGGGGTATCACCCACCAACCCAACATGTCTGCCCATAGCCCACCCACGTGGCCCACCCACACGTCTACCACGTATATATGCGTGATCCCGCACTTCCGGGTAGGGGGGGTGCGCGAATTACACACAGCGTAAGCTGATCAGCGGGTAATAGGTCCTTAATGCGCGCCGGCACCTACCAATGGTCGGGCAGAGACACAAAACTGTGATCTTCCTTTGTAGTGGTGGCTAGTGTTGTTTTTTTTTGGGGGGGGGCATAAAAAACCACCCCCCCTGCACTTACCCCATCAGTTGCAGGCGGGTGAGCTCCTATAGGCGGCGGGCAGCATTCAGGTTTTGGACTTTTACGAGCAGGTTGCGCACTCCTACAGGTGGGTTGTGGGCTCCTACAGGTGGCGGACAGTGGTGGCTAGTGTTTTTTTGGGGGGGGCTGTGACAAACAACCCCCCCTGCGCTTACCCCATTGATTGCGGGCAGGGTTCTATGGGCGGTGGACATAAGCCAGGTTTCAGACTCCTACGGGCAGGTTGTGGGCTCCTACAGACGGGTTGCGGGCTCAAACGGGCGGAGGGCGGGTTGCAGGCTCCTATGGGCGGTGGACAACAGCCAGGTTCCGGACTTCTACAAGCGGGTTGCGGGCTCCTACAGGCGGGTTGCAGGCTCCTATGGGCAGTGTGTCCTCTCTGCATCACGGCAGCTCCTACCTCCTTCTTCTAGGCATCCAATAGGATCACCTGTCCTTTCAGCCAATCAGATGGTGGGTCTCAAGACCCACTTCCTTATTGGCCGGGGAGGAGGATCAGTGTGGCGATGGCGAATATTCATTCTCTATTGTCACAGAACTGGGTAGAATCGGGGGGCGCAGTTCTCTGCGCCCCGAGCCCACCCTTTTTTGAAGCCTAGTAGAGTCTCTGACTCTAATCACATGCTTAAAAAAAACACACCCCCTCCATTGGAATCAATGTGTCTGGCGCCCTGTGCGCATGGATAGAGGGGGCGGAGCCCATACACCCCTAATGGATGGGCTGCCGTTGGTGGGAAGGGGTGGAATTTGTGTTCCTGCAAAGCAGGAAATAAAATCCATCTCTTCGCCTAGTAAAAGCACCTCACACAAACACCAGCTAGGTACACGTTTAACCCATTGATCGCCCTAGATGTTTAACCCCTTCCCTGCCAGTTACATTAGTACAGTGACAGTGCATGTTTTTGTAGCACCGATCACTGTATCAGTTTCACTGTTCCCGAAAAAAGTGTCGAAAGTGTCGTTAAGTTTCAGAATGTCCGCCGCAATATCGCAGTTCCACTATAAGTCGCTGATCGCTGCCATTACAAGTAGAAAATAAATACAAATATGCCATAGTTGGTAGACACTATCACATTTCTGGAAACCAATCAATATACGCCTGTTTTTTTTTTAAACCAAAGACATGTAGCAGAAAACATACTGACCTAAATTAAAGAATATATATATATATATTTTTGATATGTTTATAAAGTTTTTTTTTCAAATTTTTTATTGGATATGTTTATATTGTTTTTTTTTTCTTTTTAATTTTTTTTATTGGATGTGTTTGTATATATTTTTTATTTTTATTGGATAGGTTTATATAGTTTTCTTTTCAATTTGTTTATTGGATATGTTTATATATAGCTAGATTCACAAAGAGTGAAGCCGGCGTATCAGTAGATACGCCGTCGTAACTCTGAATCTGCGCCGTCATACATTTAAGTTTATTCTCAAATTGAGATACACTTAAATGTAGCTAAGATACGACGGCCTGCGCCGTCGTATCTTAGCTGTCTAGTTCCGCCGGGCCGCTAGGGGCGTGAACGCTGATTTACACCTAGAATGCGTAAATCAGCGAGATACGCCTATTCACGAACGTACGCTTGCCCGTCGCAGTAAAGATACGCCGTTTACGGAAGGCATTTTCAGGCGTAAAGTTAGTCGAACAAAAAGCTGGCCTAGCCAATGTTAAGTATGGACGTCGTTCCCGCGTCGAATTTTGAAAATGTTAAGTCGTCCGTGAATAGGGCTGGACGTAATTTACATTCACGTCGAAGCCAATACGTCCTTGCGGCGTACTTTGGAGCAATGCACACTGGGATATGTCCACGGACGGCGCATGCGCCGTTCGTTAAAAAACGCCAATCACGTCGGGTCATGGTTTATTTACATAAAACACGCCCACCTCTTCACAATTTGATTTAGGCGCGCTTACGCCGGCCCATTTACGCTACGCCGCCATAACTTAGGAGGCAAGTGCTTTGTGAATACAGCACTTGCCTCTCTGACTTACGGCGGCGTAGCGTAAATACGATACACTACGCCGGGTCAAAAATACGACGCCCTACCTGAATCCAGTTAATAGTGTTTTTTTTTTCTTTTAAATTTTTTTTTATTGGATATGTTTATATATATTGTTTTCTTTTTTTTTATTGGATATATATATATATATTTTTGTTATTGAATATGTTTATATAGTTTTTTTTTTTTTTTCAATTTTTTTATTTGATATGTTTATATCTTTTTTTTTTTTTTATTGGATATGTTTATGTATAGTTTTTTTTCTTTTCAATTTTTTTTTATTGGATAAGCTTACAGTATATCGTTTTTTTCCTTTATTTTTTTTATTGGATATGTTTACATAGCTTTTCTTTTTCCTTTTCATTTTTTTATATATATATATATTTTTTTTTTTCAAAATTGACGCTCTTTTTTGTTTTGTTTTATAGCGCAAAAAAAAAAATGCAGAGGTGATTAAATACCACCAAAATAAATCTCTATTTGTGGGGGGGGGGGGGGGAAGGACGTAAAAGCGTTGCATGGCCACGCAATTGTCAGTTAAAGTAGCGAAGTGCCGAATCGCCAAAATAAAAACGGCCTGGTCATTAAAGGCGGGTAAATCTTCCGGGAGTTGAGCTTCAACTTTATTTTGTCATTTTATTCCTTTTCCATTTTTCCTGCCTGTGTATTTATTCAAACTCCACCCACAATTTGTCCTCTTCGGTGTGTGTTCAGAGTAAGGTGCGTTGTTTGCTTTTCTTTGTTTATACAAAATACTTTTTGAATCGCCCGGACACACCCGGACATTCCTTAAAGTGATCCGGAGTCAATCGATATTTGTTGTACCTTTGGAACCCCGATGACGTTCCTATTATCCCAGCCCCCGCCGGCCCCCCCAGAGGAGCTCCTGTCCTGTTTGTATTGGTGTGTGTCGCCGATCCTTTGCCTCTGTAAGGCATATACAAAGGTCGGTTGTGCCGACAACGATCGGATACTAAAGCTGAACCTTGTCCTGAAATGTACACAGCTTTGGGTAATTATTGTGACACTTATGGCCATCACCTGCAATGTACAGCATCTCACAAAAGTAAGTACACCCCTCACATTTCTGTAAATCTTTTCTTGTATCTTTTCATGTGAAAACACTGAAGAAATTACACTTTGCGACAATGTTGTGTAGTGAGTTTACAGCGTGTATAACGGTGTAAATTTGCTGTCCCCTCAAAATAACTCAACACACAGCCATTAATGTCAACAAAAGTGAGGACACCCCTAAGTGAAAATGTCCAAATTGGGCCCAAAAGTGTCAATATTTTGTGTGGCCACCATTATCACCATTAACTCTTCCCAATGACACCAACAATTGGGCCCAACTCTTCCCAATGACGCCAACAATTGGGCCCAACTCTTCCCAATGACGCCAACAATTGGGCCTAACTCTTCCCAATGAAACCAAAAATTGGGCCCAACTCTTCCCAATGACGCCAACAATTGAGCCCAACTCTTCCCAATGACGCCAACAATTGGGCCCAACTCTTCCCAATGACGCCAACAATTGGGCCCAACTCTTCCCAATGACACCAACAATTGGACCCAACTCTTTCCAGTGACGCCAACAATTGGGCCCAACTCTTCCCAATGACACCAACAATTGGGCCCAACTCTTTCCAGTGACGCCAACAATTGGGCCCAACTCTTCCCAATGACACCAACAATTGAGCCCAACTCTTCCCAATGACACCAACAATTGGGCCCAACTCTTCCCAATGACACCAACAATTGGGCCCAACTCTTCCCAATGACACCAACAATTGGGCCCAACTCTTCCCAATGACGCCAACAATTGGGCCCAACTCTTCACAATGACGCCAACAATTGGGCCCAACTCTTCCCAATGACACCAACAATTGGGCCCAACTCTTCCCAATGATGCCAACAATTGGGCCCAACTCTTCCCAATGACACCAACAATTGGGCCCAACTCTTTCCAATGACACCAACAATTGGACCCAACTCTTTCCAGTGACGCCAACAATTGGGCCCAACTCTTCCCAATGACACCAACAATTGGGCCCAACTCTTCCCAATGAGACAAACAATTGGGCCCAACTCTTTCCAGTGACGCCAACAATTGGGCCCAACTCTTTCCAGTGACGCCAACAATTGGGCCCAACTCTTCCCAATGACGCCAACAATTGGGCCCAACTCTTCCCAATGACGCCAACAATTGGGCCCAACTCTTCCCAGTGACGCCAACAATTGGGCCCAACTCTTCCCAATGACGCCAACAATTGAGCTCAACTCTTTCCAGAGACGCCAACAATTGGGCCCAACTCTTCCCAATGACGCCAACAATTGGGCCCAACTCTTCACAATGACGCCAACAATTGGGCCCAACTCTTCCCAATGACACCAACAATTGAACCCAACTCTTTCCAGTGACGCCAACAATTGGGCCCAACTCTTCACAATGACGCCAACAATTGGGCCCAACTCTTCCCAATGACACCAACAATTGAACCCAACTCTTCCCAATGACACCAACAATTGGGCCCAACTCTTCCCAATGATGCCAACAATTGGGCCCAACTCTTCCCAATGACGCCAACAATTGGGCCCAACTCTTCCCAATGACACCAACAATTGAACCCAACTCTTTCCAGTGACGCCAACAATTGGGCCCAACTCTTCCCAATGACACCAACAATTGGGCCCAACTCTTCCCAATGATGCCAACAATTGGGCCCAACTCTTCCCAATGACGCCAACAATTGGGCCCAACTCTTCCCAATGACACCAACAATTGGGCCCAACTCTTCCCAATGACGCCAACAATTGGGCCCAACTCTTCCCAATGACACCAACAATTGAACCCAACTCTTTCCAGTGACGCCAACAATTGGGTCCAACTCTTTCCAGTGACGCCAACAATTGGGCCCAACTCTTCCCAATGACGCCAACAATTGGGCCCAACTCTTCCCAATGACGCCAACAATTGGGCCCAACTCTTCCCAATGACGCCAACAATTGGGCCCAACAATGGGGCACAATTCCTCCCACTGACACCAACAATTGGGCCCAATGATGGGGTACAATTCCTCCCACTGACACCAACAATTGGGCATAATGATGGGGCACAATTCCTCCCAATGACACCAAAGATGGGCTACTTCTTATATTCCCATTGACGCTGGGACCGTTTCTACCCCCAATAGCCATAGTCCGGCCCTCCTAAAGTCTGAGGGACAGTAAACTGGCCCCCTGTTTAGAAATGGAGGTCACCAGAGTTTCACAGGTTGCCACTGGAGTCCTCTTCCCCTACCCCATGATGACATCACGGAGCTGGTGGATGTTAGAGACCTTGCGCTCCTCCACCTTCCGTTTGAGGACGTCCCACAGATGATCAATAGGGTTTAGGTCTGGGGACATGCTTGGCCAGTCCATCACCTTTACCCTCAGCTTCTTTAGCAAGGCAGTGGTGGTCTTGGAGGTGTGTTTGGGGGTCGTTATCGTGTTGGAATACCGCCCTGCGGTCCAGTCTCTGAAGGGAGGGATCATGTTCTGCTTCAGTGTCGGCAGCACTCATGCAGCCCCAGACCAAGACCCTCCCCCCACCATGCCTGACTGTAGACAAGACACACTTGTCTTTGTCCTCCTCACCTGGTTGCCGCCACACACGCCTGACACCATCTGACACCAAATACCTTTATCTTGGTCTCATCAGACCACAGGATCCGGTTCCAGTAATCCACGTCCTTAGTCTGCTTGTCTTCAGCAAACTGTTTGTGGGCTTTCTTGGTCATCATCTTTAGAAGAGGCTTCCTTCTGGAGACCAATTTGATGCAGTGTGCGGCGTATGGTCTGAGCACCGACAGGATTACCCCTCCCCCACCCCTTCACCCTCTGCAGCAATGCTAACAGCACTCATACGTCTATTTCCCAAAGACAACCTCTGGATATGACGCTGAGCACGTCACCTCAACTTCTTTGGTGGACTATGGCGGGGCCTGTTCTGAGGGGAACCCGTCCTGTTATACCGCTGGATGGTCTCGGCCACCTCAGTTTCAGGGTCTTGGCAATCTTCTTATAGCCTCGGCCATCTTTATGTAGAGCAACACTTCTTTTTTTTTTTCAGATCCTCAGAGAGTTCTTTGCCATGAGGTGTCATGTTGTACCCCCAGTGACCAGTATGAGAGAGTGAGAGCGATAACACCAAATTTAACACATACCCCAACTGGGGCATCTCACTTCCTAAGCTCTGGAACAAGAGGCCAGTGAATATAGCTGAAGCTACCCCCAGTGGCGTCTCCAGCTTTCATATTTAGGGGGGGCATATGGGGGGACAGGGACAAAAGTAGGGGTGCCAACTTTAAAATTCAATTGTATATATATATATATATATTTATATATATATATATATATATATATATATATATATATATATATATATATATATATATATATATATATATATCCTGGGGCCCTTTACTATAATCCCACAAGGGCCCTTTCACATGTTCTGCAGTAAGCAGTCCGGCCCCTCAGAACGTGCGGTTCTACTCGCGCATGCGCAGTAGGTAACCAGGCCACTGATTCCCTTACTGAAAATGGCGGCACCTCCACCCGGGAGCCGATGGACGGGTCGGCTTCAGCTGCCAACATCGCGGGCGCCCTGGACAGGCAGGTGTCCTTATTTTAAAAGTCAGCAGCTGCAGTATTTGTAGCTGCTTACTTTTTTTTTATTTTGTTTTAGGCGGAACTCCGCTTTAAACAAGAGTAACATTTCATTTAGAAAAAACAAACAAACAAAAAAGATTTCATTTTTTTTTTTTTTACTTGACAGGTTGCTTTAAACTGACTTCATCTGTAAAATGAAGTTCATCCCTTTTGATCTGTAGATGAATAAACAGAAAGATACAAAAATTAAACAATGTTTCTGTTTATCTTTCTGTTTTAGTGGCTGAGCAATGTTGTTGATAAGCATTGCCGGGCTGCATTTTATTTTATTTTATTTTTTAACGGCTACAGTTGCCGGGACTTCCTTTACATTTCAGCTGTCAACAGGGGAACCCCCGCTGACAGCTGAATGAGTCATCGGCGGCCCGCTCCTTAACAGCTGGTAATTGCTGTCTTTTTTTTGCTTTACATTTCAGCTGTCAGTAGGGGAAGCCCGCCGACAGCTGAAAGAACTTTGCATGAATGTAGCGATTTCAGGTATCTGAGCATTTTCACGACTACCGATACTCGCAAATGCTTAGTATCGGCACCAACGCCGACACCTGTAACCCTAATTATGTATGTATGTCAGCCTGGAGTTCAGCTTGAATCATTTTTATTTAATTTTTTTGCTAGGAAATGCCTACCGGTCTTATTCTCGCATTCCTCTCCTACATGTAAAAATCATCTTTTTTTTTTTTGCTAGAAAATTACTCAGAACCCTCAAACTTTATGAATGTATTTTTTTTTAGCAGACACCCTAGGGAATAAAATGGCTGTCGTTGCAACTTTTTATGCCACACGGTATTTGCGCAACAATTTTTCAAACGCAATTTTTTTTGGAGAAAAAAAACTGTTTCATGAATAAAGATAACAAAACAGTAACGTTAGCCCCATTTTTTTGTATAATGTGAAAAATTACGTTAAGCTGAGTAAATAGATACCTAACATGTCACGCTTTAAAATTCGTGGAATGGCGCCAATCTTCTGTACTTAAAAAATCCCCATAGGCGACACTTTAATTTTTTTTTTACCGGTTACCAGTTTGGAGGTACAGAGGAGCTAGAATTGTTGCTCTCGCTCTAACGCACGCGGCGATACCTCACATGTGGGGTTTGAACGGCGTTTACATATGTGGGCGGGACTTATGTGGGCGTTCGTTTCTGTGTGCGAGCACACAGGGACGGGGAGCTTTAATTTTTTATTTTTTTATTGTTTATTTTATTGAATTTTTTATTTTTTTTACAATTTCTTTTTACATTTTTGTTATCCCTATTACAAGGAATGTAAACATCCCTTGTAATAGGAATGGTGCGTGAAAGGTCCTCTTTATGGAGATTTATGGGGTCTATTAGGCCCCACATCTCTCCTCCAGGCTGGAAAGCATCAGATTAAAAAAAAAAATCTTTCCAGCCGAGATCCCCGCTTTGTTGACCTACGCGGCCCGGACGTGACGTCATAACGTCGCGCCCGGGCCACCGACAGTCATAGAGATGACTTGGGCACATAGGTGTGAACCCAAAGGGAAACAATAACCGAGATAGTCATATTTAAATCCTTGGCTCCAGTTGTGTGTGTATAAGGGGCAGCAGCATGGCGGTGGTCTTCATTCTATACTTCCATGCTTGGAACGTGCCCTTGTGCATCCCCAGCACTGAGTGAGTGAAAAACTTATATAGCGCAACACATGCGAACTGAATCGCCTCTGGGCGCTGTATCCATTTCATGGGTAAGGAACCCCTTGACCTCAGAAGAGATGGGTTTTAATCTTTCTCCTGAAGGCCAAGTGGTCCGACTCCAGTCGGATGGTGGTTGGTAGTGCATTCCACAGACGAGGTCCCTGGACTGCAAATCTTCGATCTCCTTTGGACTTGTATCTGGCTTTGGGTATCTGGACAAGGTTTTGATTGGTGGATGGCATAATGCGATTGGGGTTATGGGCTTTTATTTTTTCGCATATATTTTGCTGGGCGTTTCCTTGAATACACTTATGTATTAGGCAGAGTGCCTTGAAAGTGATTCTGTCTTTTACTGGCAACCAATGGAGGGCTCTCGGTGAAGGTGAGATTGATTCCCATGGTTTTTTGCCGGTCACTAGTCGAGCGGCCGTATTTTGAATGACTTGCAGACGAGTGATTTGGTATTTCGGGAGTCCTAGATAGAGGGCATTTGCATAGTTGAGTCTGGAATTGATAATTGTTCCCACCACGACTGCAATGTCCTCTTTCGGGATTAAGGGGGTGAGTCTGCGTAGAAGGCTCAGCAGATGGTGAGATCCGCTGACTACTGACCCTATTTGTGCATCCATTGTCATGTTGGCATCGAAAATGACTCCGAGACTTTTGACTTTGGAGCTAGGGGTGATAGTTTTACCCAGAATGGGCGGGGGAGTCCATGTTGCACTGTGACCTCGATGTCACCAACGGCTCCCACTCACACAGTGATGATGATAAGCCTATAGGACATACTTCCGATCACATGATCACTGTGACAACCAAGCACAAGGATCACATGATCACTGTCACAACCAAGCACAAGGATCACATGATCAGGAAGCCCATGTCACGGTATTATGAACCCTTAAAGGGCTGATGGTTTCTGGAGGCATGGGGGGACTTTATATATCATTTTTTAACATCAAGTCTCATAATCTTCATTATATTTCCTTACAATGTCCATTTTATTTTTTTCCCGTAGTTACGGCGTCGCAAGGCTGGGGGCGGAGCTTTGAAGTTCTGGATCAAATGGGCCAGCGGATGTATGAGGCCACTCAGACAGTGAAGTGTTGTGGGCCCATCTACAATCTGAAGGTCCAGGACAACGCGGGACAGGATGTCATGGAGTTGTTGGAGCACTGCGCGTGTCGCTGTTCTCATTTGGTTGGTGGATTTTATATTATTTATTGTACTCCAATTGCTACATTGCCAGTGTTCTAAGTCAATGAAATTGGTCCCAGGAACATTCGTCTGAGGGAGTGATTATTGTCTTTGGAATGATGGGCGCTGGCCACCTCAGTTGGGATTGCACCTTCTCCTTCTCCTCCTTCTCCTTCAACTTCTCCTTCAACTTCTCCTTATCCTTCAACTTCAACTTCTCCTTATCTTTCAACTTCTCCTTCACCTTCTCTTTTAACTTCTCCTTCAACTTCTGCTTCTCCTTCAACTTCTCCTTATCCTTCAACTTCTCCTTATCCTTCAACTTCTCCTTATCCTTCAACTTCTCCTTCAACTTCAACTTCTCCTTCAACTTCTCCTTCAACTTCTCCTTCTCCTTCAACTTCTCCTTCAACTTCTCCTTATCCTTCAACTTCTCCTTCAACTTCTCCTTATCCTTCAACTTCTCCTTCAACTTCTCCTTATCCTTCAACTTCTCCTTATCCTTCAACTTCTCCTTATCCTTCAACTTGTCCTTATCCTTAAACTTCTCCTTCAACTTCTCCTTATCCTTCAACTTCTCCTTCAACTTCTCCTTATCCTTCAACTTCTCCTTATCCTTCAACTTCAACTTCTCCTTATGCTTCAACTTCTCCTTCAACTTCTCTTTATCCTTCAACTTCTCCTTCAACTTCTCCTTCAACTTCTCCTTATCCTTCTCCTTATCATTCAACTTCTCCTTATCCTTCAACTTCTCCTTCTCCTTCAACTTCTCCTTCTCCTTCAACTTCTCCTTCTCCTTCAACTTCTCCTTCAACTTCTCCTTATCCTTCAACTTCTCCTTATCCTTCAACTTCTCCTTATGCTTCAACTTCTCCTTATCCTTCAACTTCTCTTTATCCTTCTCCTTCAACTTCTCCTTATCCTTCAACTTCTCCTTATCCTTCAACTTCTCCTTATCCTTCAACTTCTCCTTCAACTTCTCCTTATCCTTCAACTTCTCCTTATCCTTCAACTTCTCCTTATCCTTCTCCTTCAACGTCTCCTTATCCTTCTCCTTCAACTTCTCCTTATCCTTCTCCTTCAACTTCTCCTTCAACGTCTCCTTCAACTTCTCCTTATCCTTCTCCTTCAACTTCTCCTTCAACTTCTCCTTCTCCTTCAACTTCTCCTTATCCTTCAACTTCTCTTTATCCTTCTCCTTCAACTTCTCCTTCTCCTTCAACTTCTCCTTCTCCTTCAACTTCTCCTTATCCTTCAACTTCTCTTTATCCTTCTCCTTCAACTTCTCCTTCTCCTTCAACTTCTCCTTCTCCTTCTCCTTCAACTTCTCCTTATCCTTCAACTTCTCCTTCTCCTTCAACTTCTCCTTCAACTTCTCCTTATCCTTCAACTTCTCCTTATCCTTCAACTTCTCCTTATCCTTCTCCTTCAACGTCTCCTTATCCTTCTCCTTCAACTTCTCCTTCAACTTCTCCTTCTCCTTCAACTTCTCCTTATCCTTCAACTTCTCCTTATCCTTCAACTTCTCCTTATCCTTCAACTTCTCCTTCAACTTCTCCTTCAACTTCTCCTTC
This sequence comes from Rana temporaria, assembly GCF_905171775.1. Classification (NCBI taxonomy): domain Eukaryota; kingdom Metazoa; phylum Chordata; class Amphibia; order Anura; family Ranidae; genus Rana; species Rana temporaria. The sequence goes on from NC_053491.1 coordinate 490,900,965, forward strand.
ACCTTCTCTTTTAACTTCTCCTTCAACTTCTGCTTCTTCTTCAACTTCTCCTTAGCCTTCAACTTCTCCTGAGCCTTCAACTTCTCCTTAGCCTTCAGCTTCTCCTTCAACTTCTCTTTCAACATCTCCTTCACCTTCTCCTTTAACTTCTCCTTCACCTTCTCCTTAAACTTCTGCTTCTCCTTCAACGTCTGCTTCTCAGCACTTTACAACATAAGGGCAGACAGTACAGTTACAATACAATTCAATACAAGAGCAATCAGAGGGCCCTTCTCCTTAGAGCTTTCAATTAGGGTTGTCCTGATACCGATACTGAGCGTTTGCACGAGTACTTGTACAAGACCATTCTTTTCCAGAGCAAGCAGTCGGTTTCAGTAGCTCATGTTCTAATTCTTGTGTCTGTTCTAGATGGAGGTGATTGTCCCATCATATGGGCTTGTTGGATTGATCACTTTGCACTTGAAAGCCTTTGTCACCCACATGTCTATCATGAACCCATCAAATGAGGTTGTTTTGATGATCCTAGGACCCAGTTTCCAGACCAGCATCTTTGGGAACGTAACCTTTGAGGTATTTAATAAAGGAAACTCTAACGAGCAAAGAGTCCAGTCCCTGCTGCCGTTCTGGGAGAGGCAGGCTGGATTTCATGGATTGGATTTAGACCAATGGAGATTGCACATTCGTCACGCTGTAACAGACTGAAAAGCGCTTATCGTCTCTTACCAAAATTGTACTTAACACGCAGTAACATGAGATTAGCCAAAGCAGCCCCAAGGGTTGTGCCAGTGGAATGGAACTTCCCCTTTATAGTGCCATCGTACGTGTTGTACGTCATCTCGTTTGAGAACGACGAGATTTTGTCTTGACAGTGTGTATGCAAGGAAAGCTTGACAAGAACCTCGTTGAGGAAAACAACGTTTCTTTTACGACGAGATTCTTAGTCGTGTGTACGAGGCCTAACAGTTATTGTTGTCTACTATTTGTCTGATATTTAGATGGCTGCTGTTCTCATGGTTCTTATTATCTGTATTATTTTCTTTATCTCCCGGGGGGTTTTGTTTCTGACACCTCTGTGACACTTTTGCCTTAAAGGTGAAATCTCGGGATGAGCAGTATGTCGTGGGGATGATAAAAGGTGAGGGGAACCAGTATACCCTCACATTTCCGATGGACATGGAGGTGACAATGAAAGCCGTCATACTGGCCTCCTGCTTCTATCTGGTAAGGACACCTCTATTTATTCCTCTGTCCTTCTTTATATTGCATGCAATGTATGTTGAAATGGTCATGGATGCAGTGGTGGTCTCAGACATTTGGGATATCTGATCCCCTCAACATCAGGTCCGGTTTACAGGTGTCTAGAGACGCAGTCTGACCAATTGACAAGCCTCTTTTACATGCACGTTTGTTAGTATAAACATTGTTTTTATGCTTTTAATACAATTCTATCATTGGTAATGCTCAAGGTAGGTGTGCCCTCCTTCTTCCTTTTTTTTCCCAGTTTCAAGAATACCCATCGTTCTGAGGAGGGCTGCAAGACTACAGGCTTTGCCTTTATTTAAAGAGTTGGTGGCACCACACTTTTATAGACTAAACACCCAAGCGCAGGAGATTATTATTGTTTTGTTGCCTGCTCTTCCACTGACAGTTCCTGAACACTGTTTCCTGCTCTCCAAATTTACTTCCTGAACACGGGTCTCTGGCCCTCTCACTGTCACTTGTTATGCATGGGCCACTTGTCCTCCCACTGTTCCTTCCAGATCTGGATCTCCTTCCCATTTTCCCAACCTTCCTGAACAAGGATCTACTTCTACTGCTCCTATTTAGGGTGACCACGTGTCTCGGATTGCCTGAGACAGTCCCGCATTTTGCAGGTCTGTCCCGGGCACCGTCATTTCAGGACAATACAGTGTCCCGGAATGAAACTGACACAGTCACCCCCCGGGCCAATCTGATGCCCCCAAAAAAGGGCTCCACATTGCCGCTTTACTCACTGACAGTACTTGTCCTGCTCTGGAATGCCTGGAGGAGCACAATCCCCGCCCCTGCTTCTAATTGGAGAAATCATAAATCCCGCCTCTTGTGTCCAATCACTGTGCTGTGATTCATTACAGCACAAGCTGATTTTTGGGAAGGGGGGGTGTCCCTGAATGGTAGTTTGGAAATGTACTCCTATTGTCCTTCCAGGATATGGGTCTTCTGCCCTGCTACCCTACTTTCAATGACACGGCTCTCCAGCCTATTCACTTCACTGGTCCTCCCGTTGTACCATTGAGAAAATGGATCTTCTACCCTGTCAAATGATGGTTCCCTTGCCCTCCCAATGTTTCTTTCATAAGACAGATCTCCTGCCCATCCAACTATGTTCCAGGCCAGGGCATAGTTCTTCTGCCTATTAAACCTAAACTCATAACAGGGTCTTCTTACCTCCCACACCTCCATCCAGAACATGGTTCTGCTGCCCTCCCACTGTCTCTTCCAGAACATTGGTTCCCCGTCAATCTGAGCTCTTACAGAACACATGTCTCTTGCCCATCTGAACTCCCTTCCAGAACACGGGTCTCTAGCTATGCAACAAAGAGAAAAAGCGGCACATCCAGAGATTAAAAAAAAATTGTTGGTTTATTGTAGAGTCAAAGGTTTAAAAAACATGACACATGTGGAATCCACACTGTTCAGCAGACGCGTTTCACACAGAGTGCTTAATCATTGCAATGATTAAGCACTTTGTGTAAAATGCATCTGTGGAAAAGTGTGGATCCCCTGTGTGTCCTTTAACCTTTGACTCTATAATAAAGCAACAACAACAACAACAACAACATTTTTCTTCATCTCTAGATGTACCGCTTTTTCTCTTTGTTGCGTGAATTTTCCAGGTTGTGGACCTTGGCAGGCACCCAGTCTTGTTGCCACAGTAGTATTGATGAGGATGAGGCCCTGACTCAAATCAGGGGAAGCCCGTTCTGCCTGTTTTTGTCAGGGCCTCATCCTCATCATTTTGGCGCCCAACGTGGGGCTCCCTTTATTAACAATATGACATCAAAAAACATATGCATTCACATTGGTCAGCTCATACAATTCACTCCAATTTTACACGCCCCCCCCATGACATCTGTTTTTTGCACAGATTCTCCTTGTAAGTCCCTATATGGTATGGGGTCCTCATGGCACAGACAGCCCACGTGTAATGCCCCGTACACACCATCACTTTATGTGATGAAAAAAAATGACGTTTTTAAAAACGTCACTTTAATTGACTGTGTGTGGGGGAAAACGTTGTTTTATGTCTTGTAAAAAACGACCAAAAAAAATTGAAGCATGCTTCAATTTTATGTGTCGTTTTTCAAAAGTGCACTTTTTACTTCACAGAAATTGACCGTGTGTAGCAAAAAACGTCGTTTTCTAAGACGTTTTTTCATCTACGCATGCCCAGAAGCTACTTATGAAGCGAGCTTCAATGGTAAAACGTGGTGGAACGTAACCTCACTTTGCAAGAACATTGTGAGAAAAACGATGGTGTGTAGGCAACTTCGTCTTTGAAAATTGAAGTTTCAAAAACGTCATTTTTTACTTCACAGAAAGTGTCGTTTTTTTTCATCACATAAAGTGATGGTGTGTATGCGGCATTTCTTATGGAATGTCCATGTACAGGGGTCCTTGGTCAGCTCTGCAAGGGTTTCTCTCGATGGGGAGGGCTCTTGGAATGAGGAGCGAGGTGTTTGAACACATATGGAGCAAAGGGGGGGGAAATAGCAGCTAAATATCTCTTCTTTGTCCCTTTTTCAATGCTGAGTTGTAACTTTTAAAACATCATATCTGATATAACTTCTTTAACTGCTTGCCGACCAGCCGCCGGGTCGGCTCTGCTGGGCGAGAGCCCGTAGCTATACGGCGGCTCTTCGAGCCGCCACTAGGGGCGCGTGCGCGCCGATGGAGGCGCGCGCCCCCCGCTCGCCCCCGACTCCCGTGCGTGTGCCCGGCGGGCGCGATCGCCGCCGGGCACACGCGATCGCTCGGTACAGAGCGGGGACCGGGAGCTGTGTGTGTAAACACACAGCTCTCGGTCCTGTCAGCAGGGGAAATGCTGATCTTCGGTTCATACAATGTATGAACCGAGGATCAGTGTTTCCCTAGAGAGGCCACACCCCCCCCACAGTAAGAACACACCCAGGCATACTTAACCCCTTCCCCACCTCCTAGTGTTAACCCCTTCACTGCCAGTGGCATTTTTATAGTAATCCAATGCATTTTTATAGCACTGATCGCTATAAAAATGCCAATGGTCCCAAAAATGTGTCAAAAGTGTCCGAAGTGTCCGCCATAATGTCGCAGTACCGAAAAAAAAATCGCTGATCGCCACCATTACTAGTAAAAAAAAATATTAATAAAAATGCCATAAAAATACCCCCTATTTTGTAAACGCTATAACTTTTGCGCAAGCCAATCAATTAACGCTTATTGCGTTTTTTTTTACGAAAAATATATAGAAGAATACGTATCGGCCTAAACTGAGGAAAAAAAATGTTTTTTTATATATTTTTGGGGGATATTTATTATGGCAAAAAGTAAAAAATATTCATTTTTTTTCAAAATTGTCGCTATATTTTTGTTTATAGCGCAAAAAATAAAAACCGCAGAGGTGATCAAATACCACCAAAAGAAAGCTCTATTTGTGGGGAAAAAAGGACGCCAATTTTGTTTGGGAGCCACGTCGCACGACCGCGCAATTGTCTGTTAAAGCGATGCAGTCCCGAATCGCAAAAAGGTCTCTGGTCTTTGGGCAGCAATATGGTCCCGGGGGTAAGTGGTTAAGGAAAATAAACACTATTGTGATATATATTTTTCACACATGCATATATAGATAATGAATATAAAAACAATATAAGAATAGAAAATAAATTAAAAGAATATAAGAAGAGAAAACATTTCAGTGGTTCTAATAAAAGAATTAGCTTAACACAAAATAGGAATTTTAGTATCATCCATCACAGAGATCTTCAATTTGCAGACAGCCTTGGAGCGGTGTACACTCTACTTCCCTTTTCCTATGGGTTTCTAGCTCTCACACACTCCAGTCCAAGATGGGTCCAGTGCCCCTTGGTTCCCTGTTAATCTGCCCTACCTTCCAAAATTCATGTCTTATGCTGCCTTGTGATCCTATCCAGAAGACCACGCCCTTCCCTTGTCCCTTCCAGACGCAGGTTCACTATCATCTGCACTAACTTCAGAAAATAGGTCTTCTTCTCTCACACAGCCAAGTCCAAGATAGGTTCGATACTCTTCTATAGTCTCTCTTCTGGGAAAAAAAGGTCCCATTCCTTCTGTCTTCCTCTTACAGAACACGGGTCTCCTGCCCATCTTTACTCCATCCCAGAACATGGGTCTCCTGCCCGTCTTTACTCCCTTCCAGAACATGGGTCTCCTGCCCGTCTTTACTCCCTTCCAGAACATGGGTCTCCTGCCCGTCTTTACTCCCTTCCAGAACATGGGTCTCCCTGCTGACCCTAACATTCCTGACATTAAAACAAGATATTCCAGTGGATTATTATGAGTTCTTCTTAGCTGGCAATATGTGACAGAAGCTCTACCCTTTGAATGAGACCCCAGACCTAAATTTGCCAGACAGTAGCAGATAAAATCTTCTTGAATTCAGTCAATTCTAGTTTTAGCCAGCATATATTATAAGGTGACCAGATTTTTTAAATGAAATCCGGGGACTTTATTTTCTTTTACTAGTAATGGCGGCAATCAGCGACTCTCTGATCGTCGCCACCGCCTGCCTCACAGCCTGTCAAGTCGTACTCTCCAGGCCCCAGCTACTACTGGGTGGGGAGCAGTGGTCACCCTAATATATTACCTATAAGTTACAGAAGAATCAGTATCTGAGCCAATGAAAATTTGGATTTAATGCAGCCCGGGAACCTCCTGGACCCCCAGTGTAAACAGAGACTTTGTGAAGGTCAGAGTCTAGCCACATATCCGCCATACTTCCCACAACGGGGCGCTGAGACCTCTATTATCTATCTGAGAGTCTCAGGCAGTGGTGGAAGATCTTGAATTGGGGGGGGGGGGTTCCTATGCTCCTTAAAAAATATTTTTTTTCTGTACTTCCTAAGTGTGTTCGACATTAGCACGTATCTGCTGTCAAGTTTAATAAGGGAATTCATCACACACAGGGATATTAACGAAGTGTTCATGGCTTGTTCATTCTCTATTACCATTGTATTGGACGAGACTCTCAGTGTTACACACTAATGATACAATATAATGACTTGTGCTTCTCCCTGCTGCAGGATTCCATGATTTATGCCAAAAGGAGACACGTGGCCAACCCTCCAAGCAACAACTAAGCAGATGTTGAAGTCTCATGATGCAAACTGGTTTTCTCGTGTCATGACTACATGGAAATACTGAATATCTAGAAAATAAGAAACTCTATTCAGTATCATGTTGGAAAATCCTAATCTTCGATAACAGCTGTCATCTGTTGCAACCCGTGGGGTAATCAAGACCAGAGGTCATCCACGGGACTCTGATTTGGCTGCGACTAAATCCATTGGGAATTTTGAACACAGTCTTTTGTCTTTATCCACTAGAATTTTGGTAATCACCAATCTTCCCCACATTAATGGGATGACATTGGCCTCTACTGATGAGAATGTTTGACTCCTCCTGAGGAAGCAGCTGTAGCTGTGAAACATGTAGAGGTTTACGTCAAGATATACTTCTCAGCTCCCCATACTATCTATAGGGGTCATTTGTTCTTTTGGAACCACATGTACTAACTATGCACGGTTGTAATTAACAGTCTATTATTTAATGTACAAATCGTTTTTAACTGTGTTTTTTTTCTTAATAAATTGTAAATTTTATTATAACTTCGGCCTAATCCTTGGGTACCGAGAGACCTAATTCTCTTGTATGCCGAGGGCATGTTTGGATCAGCCCCAGGCATTCTTTTCCAATACTCTTAAGAGATAGATAGCAGCCCCTCGTCACCGGTGTCTATCCATTCCTAATAAAAGATACCAGCCCACCAAAGCCAATTTGAAAGACTCCTTGTAAGGAAACGTCCCACACTCCGCTTGAGTGCTTTCGTCATATACAGCTTCCTCCCAGTCTGAATCTAGATATCAGATATTCTAACTGCTATCAAGAACAAACAAGATGATACTTGTTTAGTTGCTGAACATGGACTGTTATTAGAACCAAAAATACAGGTCTTATATACAGTTAAAGAGGAGGAGGTCCCATCCTGCTCATATTGCTCTAACAATACACTTGTGACCAGAAACATAAATTAACATGAGCTATTTAACTAATAACTTAAAGCAGCCGATGTGACTCTGTTCCCTCCTGGGCATTGTTATGATTAAATAGGATTTCACTACAGGTCAGACTTGTTGTCACCGTGCTTTACACCTTCTCACAATAGCAGGAGCTCCGGCAGGAGTCGGCTCATCTCCTACATTGTACAGAGGCCAATGTGCTCAGCTCTCTCAACTAACATGTTGAGTTCAGAATCAAACAAACCAAGAATAGTCTTTACATATATTCTAGGAGATATTGTGGATAAATATCACTGTCCCATTTTAAGTAATCCAAGACATTTTCTCAGTCACCCTGTGCCAGGATGGCACAGGGTGACTTAGACATAAGAGGTGCATGGGGAGCTGAAACAAGGGTTTCCTGACTTTTCCAAGGGATTCTGTGTTTCACGGGCCCTCCCATCACACTCTACATCACATACGGACATCTCTTACCTAGTAGAGATACTAGCTCACCAGAATCAGTTTGGAAGGAAACTTCAACACAAGTGGAATTCCATTCATAATAGAGTCTCAAGACTGGCCCATCAAAGCCAGTCTTGAGGGACTCCTCATTCATCTCCTTCCTATAATTTATACCAGTGTACTGTAGCCAGTTTTGGAGGCCACCACATCGCAAGCACACATCATCAAGAGATGCCAGCCAACGATCGGAAGTTCTGACAAGAAAACCGTGGATTTTTTTTCCGATGGAATGTTGGCTCAAACTTGTGTTGCATACACACGGTCACGCAAATGTTGTCGACAATTCTGACGGTCAAGAACGCGGTGAGGTACAACACTACAACGAGCCGAGAAAAATTAAGTTCAATGATTCCGAACATGCGTCGAATTGATTCCGAGCATGCGTAGGATTTTTGTGCATTGGAATTGGCGACACACGATTGGAATTTCCGACAAGAACTTTTCTTGTCGGAAAAATTGAGAACCAGCTCTCAAATTTTTGTTGTCGGAAATTTCGACAGAAAATGTCCGATGGAGCCTAGACACGGTCGGAATTTCCAACCAAAAGCTCACATTGAACTTTTCTTGTCGTAATTTCCGATGGTGTGTACGCGGCATAAGTCACAAAGTAGGCGTGATTCAGCACCTTGAGGTCAGGGCGCCAAGGTGGGCACGCTAAGTCATTTTCAGATGCACCAAGAATATCAATATTTATGCAAAATACTGTAATTTTGTTATTTCTCATTGCAACCTAATTGTAATAAAGTTTGTTAAATACTATCAAGTCTGTAGTTTAATTCTTATGTTTTAAAAAGGTGGTATTTGCTTTAATCTCGGCACTTGGATCCACACATTTTTTCGAATTATTTTTTTTCCAAATCTGAAGACAGTGGTAAGTCCACCATAAAGCCGACTTAAACACAAAATTAGGAAAAAAAGTGTGTGCTGCTGAAATGAACATCCTGCTGAACATCCTTGCTAGGATTGCAAAATACTTTGGGAACCTTTGGACATTCGAAGGACAGTAATGCCGCGTACACACGATCATTTTTCGGCATGAAAAAAAAAATTGTTTTTCAGCATGTCCAAAAAACAACGTTTTCCCAACTTCATTATTATAATGACGTTGCCCACACACCATCGTTTTTAAAAAATGATCTAGCAAAGCGCGGTGACGTACAACACGTACGACGGCACTATAAAGGGGAAGTTCTATTCGCCTTTGGGCTGCTTTTAGCTGATTCCTTGTTAGTAAAAGACGATTCGCGCTTTTTTGTCTGTTACAGCGTGATGAATGTGCTTACTCCATTATGAATGGTAGTTTTACCAGAACGAGCGCTCCCGTCTCATAACTTGCTTCTGAGCATGCGCAGGTTTTTTTACGTCGTTTTAGCCTACACACGATAATTTTTTACAACCCGAAAAATGACATGTTTAAAACGACTTTAAAAAATGCAGCATGTTTAAAAAAAAAATTGTCGTTTTTCAGAACCTGAAAAATGATGTGTAGCCCACAGCTGCAGGGAAAGCCTCACCGCAGTACTGAAACTAAAAGAAAAAAGTTGGGTGGTTGCAGCAATGGACCCGGGGCACCCCACAAGAGGTATGGGGTAACTTGTCTTGGGTGCCTGGCGCTAGAGACACCCATACTACAGGCCAGACCTAGTACAGCACATGTAAGCCATGAAACACAGGGACTGGAATGGCACTGAAACAGTTTACTGGTCAAGGTCAAGATATAAATATCTTATGTATGTTCACCTGTTAGCATTACAACTTTGGATGAAAAAAAAAAATAACTATAAGGCTTTAGCATGCTATTGTTCACTGCCACTCTGATTCTCTAATGGGAAGCAGGTTCGCTATTCTTGCATCATCAGGTGGTCTTGCAGCGGGGCAATTTTAGATAGAGACAGGACCCCATTTCCATGATGGCCATATAGGTCATGTGATCTTCTTGACAGCCTGATGAGTCCCAAACCTTCTCACCATTGGTCACATGATCTTCTTCACAGCCTGATGAGTCCCAAACCTTCTCACCATTGGTCACATGATCTTCTTCACAGCCTATTGAGTCTCAAACCTTCTCATCATTGGTCACATGATCTTCTTCACAGCCTCAAACCTTCTCACCATTGGTCACATGATCTTCTTCACAGCCTATTGAGTCTCAAACCTTCTCATCATTGGTCCCACAATCTCCTTTACAGCCTATTGAGTCTCAAACCTTCTCATCATTGGTTGCATGATCTTCTTCACAGCCTATTGAGTCTCAAACCTTCTCATCATTGGTCACATAATCTTCTTCACAGCCTCAAACCTTCTCACCATTGGTCACATGATCTTCTTCACAGCCTATTGAGTCTCAAACCTTCTCATCATTGGTCACATGATCTTCTTCACAGCCTATTGAGTCTCAAACCTTCTCATCATTGGTCACATGATCTTCTTCACAGCCTATTGAGTCGCAAACCGTCTCATCATTGGTCACATAATCTTCTTCACAGCCTATTGAGTCTCAAACCTTCTCATCATTGGTCCCACAATCTTCTTCACAGCCTATTGAGTCGCAAACCTTCTCATCATTGGTCACATAGGGCCATATTCTGAGTAAATATCCGCCTGCTTCGCTTAGGGCACTTACACTCCGCTGTCCCAACTTACTGGAGCAGGTGTTGTATTCCCCAACCACTTGCTCCATAAGTTGGGACAGCGGAGTGTAAGTGTCCCGGCGTAGCCTGGCGGATCTCCAAGGGGGCGGCTTCTATTCAAATGAAGCGCACCCCCGATACAAAAGAACTGGGCATGCGCCGGGCTGCAAAAAGCCCAGTGCGCATGCTCCAGTTCTCGGCGGAAAACGTCAATGACGCCGACGTGTGCGTCATTGACGTAAAGTCGTATTCAAGAACGACTTACGTAAACGACGTATCCGACGAAAAAACACGACGGGGACCCGACGCCATCCGTAACATGGCCTACGCGAGACTTGCGGAAACGTACCCCTCATATAGCAGGGGTAAGTTTCCGCTTACGCAAACGACGTTAGCGACGGTTACGCGACGCGAACTCGTTCGTGAATCGGCGTAGAAGGATCATTTGCATATGCAAATGACTCCTTCATGTAAATGCCATCTAGCGGCGGCCGGCGTCATTGCATTTAAGATCCGCCAGTGTAAGTGACTTACAGATGGCGGATCTTAAGTGTATCTATGCAAAAATGATTCTAAGAATCAGGAGCATAGATACACGGGTCAAAAAAGGGAGTTACGATGGAGTATCCTGAGTTACTCCATCGTAACTTTACTCAGAATATGGCCCATAATCTTCTTCACAGCCTATTGAGTCGCAAACCTTCTCATCATTGGTCACATAATCTTCTTCACAGCCTATTGAGTCTCAAACCTTCTCATCATTGGTCACATAATCTTCTTCACAGCCTATTGAGTCTCAAACCTTCTCATCATTGGTCCCACAATCTTCTTCACAGCCTATTGAGTCTCAAACCTTCTCATCATTGGTCACATAATCTTCTTCACAGCCTATTGAGTCTCAAACCTTCTCACCATTGGTCACATGATCTTCTTCACAGCCTATTGAGTCTCAAACCTTCTCACCATTGGTCACATGATCTTCTTCACAGCCTATTGAGTCTCAAACCTTCTCATCATTGGTCACATGATCTTCTTCATAGCCTATTGAGTCGCAAACCTTCTCATCATTGGTCACATAATCTTCTTCACAGCCTATTGAGTCTCAAACCTTCTCATCATTGGTCCCACAATCTTCTTCACAGCCTATTGAGTCTCAAACCTTCTCATCATTGGTCACATAATCTTCTTCACAGCCTATTGAGTCTCAAACCTTCTCACCATTGGTCACATGATCTTCTTCACAGCCTATTGAGTCTCAAACCTTCTCATCATTGGTCACATGATCTTCTTCATAGCCTATTGAGTCGCAAACCTTCTCATCATTGGTCACATAATCTTCTTCACAGCCTATTGAGTCTCAAACCTTCTCATCATTGGTCCCACAATCTTCTTCACAGCCTATTGAGTCTCAAACCTTCTCATCATTGGTCACATAATCTTCTTCACAGCCTATTGAGTCTCAAACCTTCTCACCATTGGTCACATGATCTTCTTCACAGCCTATTGAGTCTCAAACCTTCTCATCATTGGTCACATGATCTTCTTCACAGCCTATTGAGTCTCAAACCTTCTCATCATTGGTCACATGATCTTCTTCATACCCTGTTCAATCCTGAACCTTGGCATCATCGATCACATAATCTTTTTCACACCCTGTTTTAGTCCTGAACCTTGGCTTTATCGATCATATGATCTTTATTAGTCCCATTAAACATTCTGCCTCGGACAGCTCATGGTGATTGATAGTGAGTCTGCGACGGCACAAAAACTTCCATTATCAGTGTTAGTGTAACAATATGGACTACAATTGCAACAAACAGTCATTCCCTGCCCTATCTGTAGTATCCATCTAGTGCCAGGTGTTACTAAACTGACATCATATTTGTGAGCCTAACCAAAAGGATTGTGGGATTAACAGTAACAGCAGGCAGCTGTTCCCCTGTGCGACCATACACCCGGACCACATATCCCAGGGATATTTGCTACCTTCTGGGAGATTGCTGGGAAGAGCTATAAAAGAAACCAGAGACCCGCCCCACGCTCTCTTCTTCATGGGCCTTGTGCATGAAGGGCACGCGGCGGCTGTTATCCTGCAGGACGTCAATAGACGTCCAGTCAAGATAACGAAACCACTTCCCGGATGTCAATTCCCCATTGACCGGGCAGGAAGTGGTTAAACAAAAAATAGAGCGAGTTCTTTTTTTTTGGGGGGAAGGGGGATTTGTGGGAAAGAGAGAATTTGAGCTTGGAGGGGAAATGGGGGGTGGAGATTTCTGCTTGCAGGGGGAATTTCAGCAGGGGGCAGATTTGTATTGGGAGCAGGGGGGATTTAGATTGGTGCTTAGTTTTGAGGGGGGATTTTTGCTGACACATAATGCTTATACATCTTGGGGGAGGAGGAGACCACTTTGCCCTGGGTTCGAGATCAGGGGTCTCCAAACTTTCTAAACAAAGGGCCAGTTTTTTTCTCCTTCAGACTTTAGGGGGGCCAGACTGTGGCCAGAGGGAGTGGAAATATCCCTTGCATTAAAAACATCACATTTTGTATTAGGTGAAGGAATAGTGCCCCATTGTTGGTATCATTGGGAGAAATAGTGCCCCATTGTTGGTGTCAGTTGGTAGAACAGTGTCTCGTATCAATGGGGGGAATAGTGCCCAAAGGGCTGGATAAAGGCAAGAAAAGGGCCACTTCTGCCCCCCCCCCCCCGTGCCACAGTTTGGAGACCACTGCTCTAGATTAGGGATGAGCCGAACAACCCCCCCCCCCCGTTCGTTTCGCACCAGAACCTTCGAACGAACCCCATTGACGTCAATGGGACTCGAACGTTCGAATTCAAAAGTGCTCATTTTAAAGCCTAATATGCAAGTCCTCACAGTTAGTCTTGGTGGGCGCAGGAATGGGCCCTGCTGTGAAATATTAGATCGAGAATTGTAATTACATGCCCCTGTTGAACAGGGCAGAAAAATTGGGCCTTAGGCACTGGTGGCGGTGCCCAGAACCAAAAAATTTCTTACAAGCTATCAGCAAGATAGGAAAAAAAGGATATTCAGTCAGAATAACAGGATAGTCACTCAGCATCAGCATAGGCAGTCTTGAAGGGATCTGACATTTCCAAAAAAATTATTCAGTTACATCAGCATCAGGTGCTTGGTAGCGGGTGGTGATCCAAGCCCGATTCATTTTTATGAAGGTCAGTCGATCGACCGAGTCGGTGGAGAAGCGCACCCTGTGATTGGTTACAAAGCCTCCAGCAGCACTGAATGTGCATTCCGAAAGAATGCTGGATGCAGGACAGGCCAGTAGCTCAATTGCATACTGTGCAAGCTCTGGCCAGTGATCCATCCTCAAGACCCAGTAAGCCAGAGGATTTTCGGGAGGAAAGGTGTCCAAGTCTGATCTTGCCCCTAGGTATTCCCGCACCATGTAAAACAGACACTGGCGATGGTTGCTGGAACCGGTCATACCTTGGGGCTGCGGACTAAAAAATTGTCTGCATCGGTCAGACTGCCACCTTCTCCACCGCTCTTTCTGTGACTGACCGAAGCCTCAGCAACACGTTGTCCAGGACCAGGATTTAGTAACCCCCCAGTCTCTGGGAACGCGCTGCGAAGACCTTTCTGCAAGGCCTCCGAAGATGTTTCATCTTCTGCTCCCTCTGCCCCAGCAAGATAAGGTCCGCAAACCTTACCCTTGTAACGTGGATCAAGGAGGGTTGCCAACCAGTAATGATCCCTCTCCTTGATAGCACAAATACGAGGATCCTTCTGCAGGCTTTGCAGGATTAGGGAGACCTCTGGGTCACTGAGGACGACATGATCCTCAGTAACCTCGTCCCAGCAAGTCCATGGGTTTCTTGGGACTGTAATTAATCCCTTAAAGACTGCTGCTGATGCTGAGTGCTAGGCTCCACCTCCATGCTGACACAATCCTCCTCCTCTTCCTGTGTGATAGGCGGGCAAGCAGGACCACTGTCTGGATAAAGGGGGCCTTGAGAGGTAAGAAAGTCCTCCTCTTCCTCCCTCTGTTCTGCCTCAAGGGCCCTGTCCATTATTTCATGCAGCGTGTGCTCCAACAGGTGAATAAGAGGGACAGTCTCACTAATGCATGCACTGTCACTGATCAACATCCTTGTGGCCTCCTCAAATGGTGACAGGACAGTGCATGCATCCCTGATCAAGGCCCACTGGCGTGGGGAAAAAAACCAAGCTCCCCTGACCCAGTTCTTCTCCCATATTGGCACAGATACTCATTGATGGCCCTCTGCTGCGCGTGAAGCCACTGCAGCATGGCCAACGTAGAGTTCCACCTGGTGGGCATGTCACAGATTAGGCGGTTCTTGGGCAAATTGTATTCATTTTGGAGGTCTGTCAGCCAAGCACTGGCATTATATGACCGTCGGAAATGCACACAGAGTTTCCTGGCCTGCTTCAGGACATCCTTTTGCCAAGGTAATGCAAAATACTCCTGAGGTTTATTTTTTTTATTTTTTGGTTTCAGCTTATTTTTGATTTCCTGTAAATTATTCTCAGCTTTCTCTGGCTTCCTTCTCTATATCTTTATGAGAAATCCTCGCAGTGTTTTCTCCAAGGAGGAAGAAAGTATTGCACAAGAAAATTGCTGCACTTTTCATTTTGGACGCTGGATAATTTATACAATTCTGTATCACCTTCTGCCCGCAATATAAACTTCTCTTCTCACACGTCGATGGTGACATTTCCTCCCTCCAGTCCTCTATGATGGTCATTGTGTAATGATACATCCTCCTTGTGTCATCTCCCTCCTCCTTGTGTCATCTCCACCCTCCCCAGTGTCGTCTCCCTCCGTCATCTCCCTCCTCCTTGTGTCATCTCCACCCTCCCCAGTGTCGTCTCCACCCTCCCCAGTGTCATCTTCCTCCTCCTTGTGTCATCTCCCTCCTCCTTGTGTCATCTCCCTCCTCCTTGTGTCATCTCCATCCTTCTCCACCCTCTCCAGTGTCATCTCACACACCCTGCTCCACACACCGTCTGCTGGGTAAGTACTGATCATTCCAATTCTCCTTCTATTACATCTATCTGTATATAATACCAATAATAATAATAATAATAATAATAATAATAATAATAATAATAGGATTACTTGAAGTATGAGTCCAGCCAGAACTTACATTTCAGTGTTCAATGGATGATGGAGAGCAGTGGCGGCTGGTGCTCAAAATTTTTGGGGGGGCGCAAACAAACTGAAAAAAAAAAATCAAACGCAGCCACTGTAACCATCAATTGCTGACAGAGTGTGCCCATCAATTGCTGCCAGTGTGCCCCATCAAATGCCACCAGTGTGCTGCTAGTTTGCCCCATCATTTTCCAACCAGGGAAGGACAATGTGGTCTACTTCATAACTACTCTGGACAAGCAAGGAAAGACTCTGACTTTGTCACATCCTCTGTTTTACTGGTGCTGCCAGTGTGCTGCCAGTTTCCCTTATCAAATGCTGCCAGTGTGCTGCCAGATTCCCTTATCAAATGCTGCCAGTGTGCTGGCAGTTTGCCCCATATAATGATGCCAGTGTGCCCATCAATTGCCGCCAGTGTGGCCATCAATTTCCACCAGTGTGCTGCCAGTTTGCCCCATCAAATGCTGCCAGTGTGCTGCCAGTTTTACACCAACAAATGCCACCAGTGTGCTGCCAGTGTGCCCATCAATTGCCGCCAGTATGCCCATCAATTTCCACCAGTGTGCTACCAGTTTGCCCCATCAAATGCCACCAGTGATCTGCCAGTTTGCCCCATCAAATGCCACCAGTGCGCTGCCAATTTGCCCCATCAAATGCCACCAGTGTGCTGCCAGTTTGCCCCATCAAATGCCACCAGTGTGCTGCCAGTTTTCCCCTTTAAATGCCACCAGTGTGCTGCCAGTTTTTCCCATCAAATGCCCCCAGTGTGCTGCCAGTTTGCCACATCAAATGGCAGCAGTGTGCTGCCAGTAAAGTGCACAATAAAGTGACCGGTAAGCAGACCCGGTGCACCTGATTGGCTGAGAGGCGGGTCAGTGTTAGGGAACCGATTCCCTAACACCGCACTGTGTAAGCAGGGAACCCAGAGCAGTGCGCCTATTAGAGCTGACGGCACTAATCAGGCGCTTCCAAAACACCCCCTCCACTGTAATTAAGATTACCGGCGCTCAACAGGGGGCCAGACACCTGAATAGGGGCGGCAGCGGCGACAATACATAGATTCATGCAATGCATGACGGGTGCAGGAGAGAGGGGGCGGCGCTCCTGCACCCACTATGGACGCACCGCCACTGATGGAGAGATAAACTCTGTAACTGTCTCTTCTGTCTCTCAGGGGTTCTGCCGATGGGACCCCTATGCTGAGTTCCCGGGTCTGTACACCCGCTGTGCTCATCAAGAGGGGTTCCTACTATGAACAGGGCCGGACTGGCCTACCGGGATACCAGGAAAATTCCCAGTAGGCCGCCTGCATTTAGTGCCCTGGGGCTGCTTTTGTCTCCTGTAAGCCTAATACAAAACAGCGGCGGGCCGCAGCCGCGGCTGCCATCGCCACAGCCGCGGCCGCCATCGCACTTTATA
>NC_053491.1:490922958-491052958 GCF_905171775.1 Rana temporaria
CTGTACCACCCGAGCCTGCCATGTACCACCCCAGCCTGCCCTGTACAACCCCAAACTAAACTTTCCCATGCCACCTCAACTTGCCCTGTGCCACCCCAATCTGCCCTATGCCACCATAACTTGCCCTGTACCGCCCCAATCTGCCCTATGCCACCATAACTTGCCCTATACCACCCCAACCTGCCCAATGCCACCCTAAATTGCCCTGTACCACCCCAACCTTTCCCATGTCATCCCAACTTGCCCTGTGCCACCCTAACTTGCCCTGTACCACCCAATCTTCCCTATGCCACCCTAACTTGCACTATACCACCCCAACCTGCCCTGTACCACCCTAACTTTCCCTATACCACCCCAACCTGCCCAATGCCACCCTAACTTGCCCTGTACCACCCCAACCTTTCCCATGTCATCCCAACCTGCCCTGTGCCACCCTAACTTGCACTATACCACCCCAACCTGCCCTGTACCACCCTAACTTGCCCTATACCACCCCAAACTACCCTATATCACCCTAACATGCCCTATACCACCTTAACCTGTCCTATACCACCCCACTACACCAACCTGCCACTATACCACTCTATACTACCCTAACCTGCCACTATACCACTCTATACTACCCTAACCCGCCACTATACTGCCCTATACTATCATTTACAGGGGCTGGTTTGGGGTGCGCCCCGTGCCCGTGCGCTGCCTGCTTGGTGCTGGGCAGCCTAGACAGAGGGGGGGGGTGACACCAACCCTAGTGACGCCACTGGTTGTGACCATTACAGGAGCCCCACTACCAGACTCCGTCCTACTACCAGGAAGTTGTGTGAGGGGGGGAGGGGTCATCTACACACTTCTCACAATGGGCGCTGGTGAGGCTGCATTTGATGGGCGCTGGTGAGGCTACATTGATGGGCTCTGGTGAGGCTGCATTTGATGGGCACTGGTGAGGCTGCATTGATGGTCACTGGTGAGGCTGCATTTGATGGGATCTGGTGAGGCTGCATTGATGGGCACTGGTGAGGCTGCATTTGATGGGATCTGGTGAGGCTGCATTGATGGGCACTGGTGAGGCTGCATTTGATGGGTGCTCTTGAGGCTGCATTTGATGGGTGCTCTTGAGGCTGCATTTGATGGGTGCTGGTGAGGCTGCATTGATGAGCACTGGTGAGGCTGCATTTGATGGGATCTGGTGAGGCTGCATTTGATGGGATCTGGTGAGGCTGCATTTGATGGGATCTGGTGAGGCTGCATTTAATGGGTGCTCTTGAGGCTGCATTGATGGGCTCTGGTGAGGCTACATTTGATGGGATCTGGTGAGGCTGCATTTGATGGGATCTGGTGAGGCTGCATTTAATGGGTGCTATTGAGGCTGCATTGATGGGCTCTGGTGAGGCTACATTTGATGGGCACTGGTGAGGCTGCATTGATGGGTGTTGGTAAGGCTGCATTGATGGGTGCTGGTGAGGCTGCTTTTGATGGGCACTGGTGAGGCTGCATTTGATGGGCGCTGGTGAAGCTGCATTTGATGGGCACTGGTGAGTCTGCATTGATGGTCTCTAGTGGGGCTGCATTGATGGGCTCTGGTGAGGCAGCATTGATGGGCACTTTATTAAAAAGGTGGGGCATACATTAGGCAGGGCAAAGGGGGTGGAGACACCCAAGGGGGGGGCATCAGAGGTGTATTCTTCCATTCCCACCACTCACCTCTCATTCCTTGTAGGACGATACTTCATGAGAAGAACCTCCCGGTAACTCTTCCCTTGTTCTTGCAGGTGAACCAGCTCTCCATCCATGAGAGATGTGAGTATCCCACCAATCACTGATTACAGAAGACCGGGGACGAGACGGAACCCGGGTCAGATCTATGGTGCCCACCATGACTGGTCTGATGGAACCCGGGTCAGATCTATGGTGTCCACCATGACTGGTCTGATGGGCCTCCTCTGCCATGGACCTGGTGATTTAGGTGTTGGGGGTCCATAAATACGGCCCCTCTCTGCGTCCTCTAGGGTTAGATAGGAAGGCCTCACCCGACTTGGTGGCCTTACCCACATCACCCGTTCCCCATTGGTGCGTCTATAGCAGCCCGTGTAGCTACTATGGGGGAGGAGTCTTCTGACTCCAACTGTTGTATTGGTGACTATCCTTTGCGGAGACCTCTATGTCTGGCCTGAATAAGCAGATAAATCACCGCGGACGGTCTTATTCAGATAGCCGAAACTCACCAAATACTCTACATTACCAAAAGTGATATCGAGGCTTGGCTAAGATGTGACATACACTATTTTACCAAAAGTACGCCCTACGTGTTTCGTCATAAGGTGACGTCGTCGTGTCACTGTTTAAGTACACAATATTATCAAAAGTATTGGGATGCCTGTCTTTACACGCACATGAACTTTAATGGCATCCCCAGTCTTAGTCCGTAGGGTTCAATATTGAGTTGGCCCCGCCCCTTTATCTATAACAGCTTCAACTCTTCTGGGAAGGCTGTCCACAAGGTTTAGGAGTGTGTCTATGGGAATGTTTGACTGTTCTTCCAGAAGAGCATTTGTGAGGTCAGGCACTGATAGTGAACGAGAAGGCCTGGCTGCAATCTTAGCTCTAATTCATCCCAAAGGTGTTTTATCAGGTTGAGGTCAGGACTCTGTGCAGGCCAGTCAAGTTCCTCCACCCCAAACTCGCTCATCCATGTCTTTGTGGACCTTGCTTTGTGCTCTGGTCCAAACCATATGATGGATTATGGTGTGGGGGTTGTTTTTCAGGTGTTGGCCCCTTAGTTCCAGTGAAGGGACCTCTTAAGGCGTCAGCATACCAAGACGTTTTGGACAATTTCATGCTCCCAACTTTGTGGGAAGAGTTTGGGGACGGCCCCTTCCTGTTCTAACATGACTGCCCACCAGTGCACAAAGCAAGGTCCATAAGGATGTGGACGAGCGAGTTTGGGGTGGAGGAACTAGACTGGCCTGCACAGAGTACTGACCTCAACCTGATAGAACACCTTTGAGATAAATTAGAGTGTCCAGGCCTTCTCGTCTAACATCAGTGCCTGACCTCACAAATGTGCGTCTGGAAGAATGATCAAACGTTCCCATAGACACACCCCTAAACCTTGTGGACAGACCTTCCCATAGACACACCCCTAAACCTTGTGGACAGACCTTCCCGTAGACACACCCCTAAAACTTGTGGACAGACCTTCCCATAGACACACCCCTAAACCTTGTGGACAGACCTTCCCATAGACACACCCCTAAACCTTGTGGGCAGACCTTTCCATAGACACACCCCTAAACCTTGTGGACAGACCTTCCCATAGACACACCCCTAAACCTTGTGGACAGTCCTTCCCATAGACACACCCCTAAACCTTGTGGACCGCCTTCCCATAGACACACCCCTAAACCTTGTGGACAGACCTTCCCATAGACACACCCCTAAACCTTGTGGACAGACCTTCCCCTAGACACACCCCTAAACCTTGTGGACAGACCTTCCCATAGACACACCCCTAAACCTTGTGGACAGACCTTCCCATAGACACACCCCTAAACCTTGTGGACAGCCTTCCCATAGACACACCCCTAAACCTTGTTGACAGACCTTCCCATAGACACACCCCTAAACCTTGTGGACAGAGCTTCCCATAGACACACCCCTAAAACTTGTGGACAGTCCTTCCCATAGACACACCCCTAAACATTGTGGACAGACCTTCCCATAGACACACCCCTAAACCTTGTGGACAGACCTTCCCATAGACACACCCCTAAACCTTGTGGACAGACCTTCCCATAGACACACCCCTAAACCTTGTGGACAGACCTTCCCATAGACACACCCCTAAACCTTGTGGACAGACCTTCCCATAGACACTAGGGGTGCAACGGATCAAAAAACTCACGGATCGGATCGATCCTCGGATCAGGAGTCACGGATCGGATCATTTTCGGATCAACAAAAAAAAAAAAAAAAACACAAATCTTGTTACACCCACCAGAGTTTTAGATAACACAGTTATTCTCAACACGAAACGGAGTTTATGTGCTTAAATACAGTGTTTGGAAATCCGACAGACTGTTTATTGCTAATGTGACAGAACACCTCTGATTTTCACATTAAATTTAACATTTAAACAGTCCGTCGGATTTACAAAAACTGTATTTAAGCGTATAAGCTCAGTTTGTGATGAAAATAACTGAATCTAAAACTCTGTTGGGTGTCCACTTGCCCCCCTAATAACTATCATTACTGTGATTAGTACAGTGCACACAGGAAAAAAAGCAGGGGGCATATCCATCCTCAATCGCACAGGGAGGGGGGGTTTCTTGTATAGAAAAGAGGGGGGGGGGGGGTTGTGGAATATCCTTGTACAGATGACACATTGATCTCCTCTGCAGGGATGCTCCCAGATGTCAGGGTTGATGGACACAGTTCCCGGTGATCTCCCCCCCCCCCTATCCGTCTCTGAGCTCCTTGGTTGGCGGGTGATCGCAGTGTCCTCTCTCTCTGGCTTATTCTCAATAGAGAGACACTCGCAGCACACTGGGGAAGGTCACCATTGCCCATAGCAGATTGCTCACAGCTCTGTAACTATACACCGCCCGCCTCAATGATCCTCTCAGCCCCTGGACCTTTCCTGTAGCTGCCGGTGGATGATCCTGCGCTGTCTGCTTTAGTCCGCTCCATTTGCGCGCTGAGGCGGGGAGGCGTGTCACGCTGTGCTCTGGGCTCTGACAAGCACACGGGGGTGGAGCAAGATAGCCGCCGCTCCGGAGCTAGGCCGAAGCCGGGGACTTTCCTACGGCCGAGGCTCCGGAGCGTTCCGCGGACCGCATGGTGTGCCGATCCGAACGGGGTGACCCGTTCGGATCACGGATCGGTGACGATCCGTTGCACCCCTAATAGACACACTCCTAAACATGTGGACAGACCTTCCCATAGACACACCCCTAAACCTTGTAGACAGACCTTCCTATAGACACACCCCTAAACCTCGTGGACAGACCTTCCCATAGACACACCCATAAACCTTGTGGACAGACCGTCCCATAGACACACCCCTAAACCTTGGGGACAGTCCTTCCCATAGACACACCCCTAAATCTTGGGGACAGTCCTTCCCATAGACACACCCCTAAACCTTGGGGACAGTCCTTCCCATAGACACACCCCTAAACCTTGTGGACAGACCTTCCCATAGACACACCCTTAAACCTTGTGGACAGACCTTCCCATAGACACACCCCTAAACCTTGTGGACATACCTTCCCATAGACTCACCCCTAAACCTTGTGGACAGATCTTCCCATAGACACACCCCTACACCTTGTGGACAGACCTTGCTATAGACACCCCCCTAAACCTTGGGGACAGTCCTTCCCATAGACACACCCCTAAACCTTGTGGACAGACCTTCCCATAGACACACCCCTAAACCTTGGTAGTTAAGCTATCTGATAAAGACCGTCTGCGGTGATTCTATAATAATATAACATTAAAATAAAATAACTGTAATATAATGTATGGGGATTATAATATAGGGGGATTCCCTTCATCTACACCAAACTCTTACCCTAGATGAGGGTCTTCTATAGATGTTAATGGGTTGAGTTCCCCCTCAAAATACATATCAGACCCTTATCCTTGACGAGTGTCTCGTATAGATATCAAAGGGACATCAACCCCCCCCCCCCCCAAAAAAAAATTAAAAACTTGTCAGGATCCCCTCTAACCTCCAGGGTTTGGATTGACCCAACTAGGTAGGATCAATTACACTATTGTCCCAAATGTAAGCTCCTCGGGGGCGGGGACTGATGTCAATGTACAATATATAAAGCCCTAAATGAATTGTGGGTGCTAAATAAATACTTATAATAATCAACTGGTTGAAAATAAAGACATAGGGCCAGGTTCATAAACGATGTACGCTGGCGTATCTCCAGATACGCCGCCGTAATTTCAAATGTGCGCCGTCGCATCTTTATGCCGATTCACAAAGCGAGATACGTCCAAAAACATGGCTTCCGCCGACCGACGTAACTTGCCTACGCGGGCGTATCGTGGGAGCATAGTTACGCTGGACGCATTCGGCGTTCCCATTTTAAATATGCAAATAAGCTAGATACGCCGATTCACGAACGTACTTGTGCCCGGCGTATTAATCTATGCCGTTTACGTAAGGCGTACGACCGGCGTAACTTTACCCCTCATAAACCCAGCACAAAGATGCGCCCAGGTACGTGAATCTGGCCCCATGTGTCCGCAAAAGCTCAGCGGGGATCCTTCGTAAAATCCCCCCTGAGCTGGCAGCTGACAGGGCGGTCCCCGCACACTGTGCAAGGACCGCCCTGTGTTTCCTCCGCTCTCCCCTATGGGGGAGGGGGATCGGATGAACATGGACCGTATGTCCGTGTTCATCCCATCCGATCCGCCAGATGGAAGAAAAATATGATTTTCTTCCGTCCGCAAATGCGGATCTTTGCGGAAGCGGGTGATTACGGGTGTCAGCGGATGTTCATCCGCTGACACCCGTAATCACATAGGGACCCATGTATGTCCCGTTTTCATCTGCAAACGGACGGATGAAAATGCGGAAATACGGGCCAGATTCATGTAGATCAGCGGATCTTTAGATCTGCCAGATCTACGTGTTTTACGATCCGCCGGTGCAATTTAGCGAGGCTAGTGCGTGATTCATAAAGCACTTACCTCGCAAACTGCACCGTCGGATCCTAACTCCCCCCGGCGGAATGCAAATTCCGCGGCTAGGGGGAGTGTACAATTTAAATCAGGCGCGTTCCCGCTCCGATTTAACTGCGCATGCGCCGCCGGCGAAAAAGCCCAGTGCGCATGCTCCAAATGACGTCGCTAGGACGTCATTGTTTTCGGCGGCTAGGTTACTTACGGCCATCCGGATTCCCGACGTACTTACGCAAACGACGTAACAAATTTAAAACTCGGCGCGGGAACGTCGGCCATACTTAACATTAGCTACCCCTCATATAAGCAGGGGTAGCTCTCCGCCGGAAAAAGCCGAACGCAAACGACGTTGAAAAAGAGCGACGGGCGGGCGTACGGACGTGAATCGGCGGTTCTCCTCATTTGCATATGCGACGTTTAAAAAAAAGCGACGACACCTAGCGGCCGGCGGGAGATTACAGCCTAAGATTCGACTGGTGTAAGTCACTTACACCAGTCGGATCTAAGGGAGATCTATGCGGAAACTGATTCTATGAATCAGGCGCATAGATCCGACTGTGGGATCTCACAGATCCGACCGTCGGCTCTCACAGATACGACGGCGGATCAGGAGATCCGCCGTCGTATCTCTTGATGAATCTGGCCCACGGTCCGTACGTGTGAAAGGGCCCTAAGACTTTTTTTTTCAGTTTTACATTTTTTTTCTAACCTGACAAAAAAAAAAAACCTTATCGGACAAAATGAATAAAAATTTAAATAAAAAGCCTGATCAATGTTTATAAACAATGTTACTTTGTATCTCTCCATCTCTGCTCTGAACAATGTTTATTAACACTGTGCCAGACGGTCTGCCTTTTGATGCCTCTACAGTCATCAATCTGCCCGTTTCTCTTTCTTGCAGTCTCGGTGTCACAAAGATGGGCGAGGAGCTTTGACGTTCTCGATCGCAGAGGCCGGCGAGTGTATGGGGCCAATCAGCACGTCGAGTGTTGTGGACCCAACTTTGATCTGAGGGTCAGAGACAGCCGAGGGGACGCAGTCATGGATGTTATTGAGCGCAACTGCTGCGGGTGTTCGAGAGAGGTAAGAGGCCGACTCTGGACTCCCTCCTACAAACCGGCCCCCTTCCCCCTCACCTTGTTCACCCCACATGTGTGTTTTTTTATTTCAACAAGGTTTAGGGGTGTGTCTATGGGAAGGTCTGCCCACAAGGTTTAGTGGTGTGTCTATGGGAAGGTCTGTCCACAAGGTTTAGTGGTGTGTCTATGGGAAGGTCTGTCCACAAGGTTTAGGGGTGTGTCTATGGGAAGGTCTGTCCACAAGGTTTAGGGGTGTGTCTATGGGAAGGTCTGTCCACAAGGTTTAGGGGTGTGTCTATGGGAAGGTCTGCCCACAAGGTTTAGTGGTGTGTCTATGGGAAGGTCTGTCCACAAGGTTTAGGGGTGTGTCTATGGGAAGGTCTGTCCACAAGGTTTAGGGGAGTGTCTATGGGAAGGTCTGTCCACAAGGTTTAGGGGTGTATCTATGGGAAGGTCTGTCCACAAGGTTTAGGGGTGTGTCTATAGGAAGGTCTGTCCACAAGGTTTAGGGGTGTGTCTATGGGAAGGACTGTCCACAAGGTTTAGGGGTGTGTCTATGGGAAGGTCTGTCTACAAGGTTTAGGGGTGTGTCTATGGGAAGATCTGTCCACAAGGTTACAATTCCCTACATGTGGTCACATTACTGCAATCAACCAAAGTGACATCTAGTGGACAAAGTATATAACGCCAAAAACTACCTACGCTGAATGGGCTTTGTTGCCTGAAGATGCCTAAAAAATGAGTAATGAATAGAAATCAAAGGACAAATAAATGATAGCACAACACACCAAATAAAGAACACGAAGGAGGAATGGGTATAAATGCAGTGCTTCACAATCCTCTACTGATAGCCAGAGGGTGCCGGTACCTGTGGGCTCACATCTAAGGGGGTCATCAAATAATACACAACATTTCCAAAAGTATTGGGATGCCTGCCTTTACACGCACATGAACTTTAATGGCATCCCAGTCTGCAGAACCCGACAACCACAGCCCAGGGTTTTTGGAAAGAGGCCCTCGTCCCCATCAACATGGGGACAAGGTGCTATGGGGTGGGGGGGTGCGGAGCCCCCCCTGCCCAAAAGCACCTACCCCCCCATGTTGAGGGCAGGTATGGTTCAGGAGGGGGGACACTGGTATGGATCAAAGGGTCAGGATAGGAGGTATCCTGACCTCCAGGCTTCCTTCCTCAGATAGGGGTCTGATATGGCTTTTTAGGGGGGGCACGCCAATTTTTTTTTTTTAATTGGAGTTTCCCTTAAAATCCATACCAGACCTGGGAGCTGGCAATACATCATAGCCGTGAGCAAGTTTAAATTACATTTTATGTAATGTAATTATTGCTGTGGCATGTTCTATACATCCCACAGGTGGGCCACTTTACAGACCTGAAGGGCCTGGTATGGACTGGGGAGGGACCCATGCTGTCTTTTTTTTTTTTTTTGTATCTCTATTGCTGGGAGCTGGCAATACATTACAGCTGCAAACAAGTTTAAATTACATTTTTTCCTTTAGAAATGTAATTATTGCTGTGGCATGTTCTATACATCCCACAGATGGGCCAGTTTACAGACCTGAAGGGCCTGGTATGGACTGGGGAGGGACCCATGCCATCTTTTTTTTTATATCTATTGCTGGGAGCTGGCAATACATTACAGCCACAAGCAAGTTTAAATTATTTTTTTTCCTTTAGAAATTTATTTATTGCTGCGGCATGTTCTATACATCAAAAAAAATTACAGACCTGATGGGCCTGGTATGGACCGGGGGGATCCCATGTCGTTTTTTTTTTTTTTTTATCTCTATTGATGGGAGCTGGCAATAAATTACAGCCACAAGCAAGTTTAAATATTTTATTTTTCTTTAGAAATGTCATTATTGCTGTGGCATGTTCTATACATCAAACATTTTTTACAGACCTGAAGGGCCTGGTATGGACTGGGGGGATCCCATGTCATTTTTTTTTTTTATCTCTATTGATGGGAGCTGGCAATACATTACAGCCGCAAGCAAGTTTAAATAACATTTTTTCCTTTAGAAATTTCATTATTGCTGCGGCATGTTCTATACATCCCACAGATGGGCCACTAAGGGGACCACCCAGGCACAATATTTATAGCAATAAATATTTCATTTTTATTGTTTTACTTTAAGCATTAAAAATAAATATTGATATATGTCCCCCAGGGCAGACGTTCCCCCCCCTCCCACCGCCATCCGGTGTTTCTCCAGTCTCTCCCGTGCCATCGGGGGCCCGGAGAGCGAATCGGTCGGCGCTGCCTGGAAAGCATAGAGATGACTGGGGACCAGATGGTCACCAGTCATCTCTATGACCATCGGAGGCCCGGGCGCGACGTTATGACGTCACCTCCGGTACCTGGAAGTAAACAAAGCCGCAATTGCGGCTGTCGGCATGTGATCGGTGATTTTTTTTCTCACCGATTTCATGCTTGTAAGCCTGGAGGAGAGATGTGGGGTCTTATTGATATTGATAATTAGAGAGCCGCCTCTGAGCCTACAGAGAGGGGAGAACACTGGTACACAACAAATTGGCAGTCATGTTCTTCCAGCCGCAGCATATTGCCAAGTTGTCTCCAGTGGTAATGAGGATGGAGGAGATGATGGAGGAGATGATGATGATGATGATGAGGTCACTGGCTTTATCTAAAAAAATAAAAAAATGTTAATCTTGGCCCGAGTGTGCTATAATTTTGGCTTCTTCACATAAGGCTTGCTCACTGTGGTGCAAACATTTGTTATTTCCATCCAAAGTCTGCCAAAGAGACCCCAGAATTTATCCAAAAAATCTCTAATCTTGTTCCGAGTTCACTACATTGTGGCCTCGTCATACAGATTGTTGTATACAAAATAAAGAAAGCTTGCAGTGAAAATCAATTTAATTATTTTTTCTTTAGATATTTCAGTTTTGCTGCAGCAGGTTCTATACATGGTACTTTACAGGCAGACTAAGGGAACCTCCCAGGCATTGTATTTAACTGCTTTTGGACCGCCCACCGTAAGGCAGAGGCGGCCTGCCTGTGCAAAATCACATACCTTACGTGATTTTGTGCACATGGTGTAGGGGACACGCGCACGCACGCTGCCGGAACGCCGCTCCCCCTGTGATTGGACACAGAGGGAGCCAATCAGTGGGTCCAGCGGCCAAGCAATTGTCAGTTAAAGCAACGCAGTGCTGTATCGCGAAAAAATGGCCTGGTCAGAAAGTGGGTAATACCTTCCAGTGTGAGTGAGGGGGGTCAGGTTTATTTGCTGCCCCTCTACAAAAAAATATTGAGCACCAGCCGCCACTGGGTGAGTGTTAGTCTGGAAGAGCGGGTGTTCCAAGCCAGGATGTATTTGCATGAAGACTGCCCTAGGCAACGCCCACCTGTGACGCTGAGACTCTACAATTGAAAGAGCTAAAATCCAATGAATAAAAGGGGCAGGCCAAGTAGAGTCAGGCTGTGGTGGAAAGAGCCTTCAGCTCTGTTACAAGCAGTGGGAGATATGCAAATATCTAAATCCCTTTAAGGGTGGGTGCCAGTCTGGGGGAGTGGGTGTGTAATGGGAGTCCCTTTTGGGCATAGGATGACTGAGAACTGATATCTCGGATTACATGAGATGGGACATTAATGATAATTCATGTATTGCAGGAGATCTTGGAATATTACAGTTTGGTTAATTCTGTCCACAACAGGTCAATAAGAGAGTGTCTCCTTCAATGTTTAACATAGACTGTTGAGATGCTAATTAAGTCCCCCTGGCTGTAGTTGGGGCTTGCTGTGATTGCATTCTGTGTCCATTGTGCTAATTAGGTCTGCTTCTACAGACCTTTTCATTGTGGATGCTAATGACACTGTTTTGTGTGAAAAGTCTATTGATGATAAGGTGTGGAATGTGACTTGTCAGCTGTAGTAATTAACCCCTCTAAATGCGGTGCCAGAATGTCTGTCTGGAAGGTGGATTGGAGGGGGAACTTGTTAACCACCCATTGTGTGAAGTTTTGGGTTGAGATATTCATTGCCCCTGTAACTACTGTAGCATGCTTGTAACTGTATAAAAGCCTGAGTTTTACCATTAAAAGATTCATTTGTTTTGGAACCAGAAACAGAGCTGTCTGTCTCGTTATTTCTGGGGAAAATCCAATGGGTCCTGTCTGTTGGATTGTGGATTGTCGGATAAGCTGTCGTGGTTGGTGGAATGGAAGATCGTGAATGGTGTTAACCCCTGACCGTTACAGGGTGTTTCTAGGCAGGTTGTAAATATGTGGGTAATGCCCACTTGTGCATGAGAATGTGGGAGGCACTGCATCTTTTGGGTAGACAAGAATCGATTCAACTAAACACATGTAAGTAAACACCTATGTACAGCCCCTAGGAGCCACTTAAGCCCACTGTACCCTTAAAAAAACAGCCTAACGACTTTTCCAAAATGGATTAAACACATTTTGTCAAAATGTTAAAATTCACCTGATAAAATGAAGAATCAAAATTTCCCTTTCCCTACCCAGACAGGACCTACACATGGAGACCTCATCTCTGAAGGCCTCAAGAAGCCAGCAGGTCTCAATCCACCCGGACCCACCTAGACCTGAAATATGTGTTTGAGGTGGATTGATCCTTTTTATAGAAACTAAATGTAGCACTACCCCCCAAGGAGCTGCTGGTTTAAATGTGGGTCTGCCGCTACCTTACTGTTCCATACGCTAATTTCAGGGGCTGTCCTTGAAGAGTTGTCCATAAGAATGTACGCACCAAACACAAAGTGTCTTTCAAGGGTTTTATTAACAAAGTTCTGCAACAGAGGGGTAGAGGGACAGGAAAAGACTCAGGTACTTATGCCTTGCGGATCACATGTACCACTAGATCCAGAGGATTAACTCAGCTCTACACTGAATTTCAGCAACCACCAGATTGTCCTACTCTCACTGACCTAGCAGCTGGTGCGAAGCTCGACAAAGTCTCTGCCACAGACTTGATGAGTGTCGTCAGGCCGTCCCACGATCTTCTGCCACAAGATCATGCGACCAACTGCACATTCGATATAGTTCCAACAAAAGTTACACGACTCACGGTGCCAAGAATCTTTCAGCCGGGCCGGCAGCACAGGGAGGTAAATCTGCCATAGTACATCCATCAATTTAATCCCACTGGTTCAGCTTCCTTCCACAGACAAGGTAGCGAAGGACCATCCCTGGATCAGTAGGCCCCAGAAACTCCTGGGCCTACTCTCAGTTGCTAGGCCTCGGGCCAGCCGGCCCCCGAGGCTACAAAATAGCTCAGCATCCCTGAGGCCAGGAGGGCCCTCAGGTCATGATTGGAACACGAACCCCGCCAAACGGTGTCTGTCCCTTAAGTACCCCTACCCCAGATGCATAGTGGGTTGACCACGCCCCCTGAGCCTCTTCTGAGAAAGAGATACCCAATACATCCAGCCTGCTGCCTTGACCTGCGGTGACAGCAACACCCATCGTCAAGGGGAAACTTGTGCAACCCAACTGAACTGAACAGAACCAACAATTTAGAATAATCATCCTGAGCCAAAACTACTGCTCAGGCAACTATATTTTAACACATAGTGCCCACTCAATGGGAGCAGGGTGCTATATAAAAAATAGGAAAAGGTTTTGGTGAAAATCTAGAAGTGAGACAAAAGAAGACTTGGAAAAAGAAAAGAGTGGCTTCTAAAGTCCTCCCCGTGTGACGTGACTGTTGTCTCTGTTCTAGGCAGACGTGACTCTCCCTGATACTGAGTGCCTCGGATTCGTCTCTTTCCCCTCCAATAACTTCATCACCCACTTGTCCATCATGGACTCCTCAAGGGAGGTCCTTCTCCTAATCCTGGGTCCCAGCCTCAAGATCAGTATCTTCGGGAACATCTCTTTTGAGGTATGAGGTAAAAATCGAAGTCAGCTAGTGATTCCAGTGATAGACGATTTATCTTCTGTCTTTATACATCCTCATATTACAATACAGTGGAACCTCGGACTACGAGTATAATTCGTTCCAGGAGAATACTCGTAATCCAAAGCACTCGCATATCAAAGCGAGTTTCCCCATTGAAGTCAATGGAAACGAAAATAATTTGTTCCGCATCTACTTCAACGGCATGCAATACCGCATTCGGCCAGAGGTGGGGGTGCCGGAGAGTCTCGGAAACGGCCAGAAAGGCCCGAGGACAGCTCGGCAAACCTCAGGAAAGACTCACTTTCCAAGGTTTGCCGAGGTCAGCCGAGCTGTCCTCAGGCTTTTCCGTGCATTTCCAAAGAGCGCTGATCGGCTGCGATCTGTGCTGTTTGGCTACGGCGCCCTCCCCACCTCCGGCCAAATGCGGAACTGCACACCGCTTTGGCCTGAATCCTGCTTGTTTTGCAAGACAACACTCGCAAACCGAGTTAGAATTTTTTTAAATGCAGCGCTCGTATTGTGAATCGCTCGATAACCGCGTTACCGTATTTATCGCGGTATAACGCGCTCCCGCGTATACCGCGCACCCCTAAAGTTGCCCCGAAACCTGTGGAAAAAAAGTTTTTTTGTACTTACAGTTTGGTGTCTTGCGCGGCGTCCATCAGCGGCCTCGTCGGGTCCGGCGTCCGTCTGCGGCTTCGGGTGTCCTCTTCGTCGGGTCCGGCGTCCTTCTGCGGCTTCGGGTGTCCTCTTCGTCGGGTCCGGCGTCCTTCTGCGGCTTCGGGTGTCCTCTTCGTCAGGTCCGGCGTCCGTCTGCGGCTTCGGGTGTCCTCTTCGTCTGGTCCGCGTCCTTCTGCGGCGTCCTCGCGTCCGACATATACAGAGCGCAGTACACTCGTGTATTGTCGGCAAGGCTCGGCTACCCACGCTCACGTCCTGTACGTCCAGGACGTCAGCGCGGGAGGAGCCGAGACCGCCCGACAATACACGAGTGTACTGCGCTCGGTATATGTCGGCGCAGTATTCAAACTCGGCGTGGGAAAGCGGGTATCGGCGTATACCGCGCACCCACGATTTTGCCCTTTTCAGGGCAAAAAAGTGTGCGGTATACGCCGATAAATACGGTACTCACAATCTGAGGTTCCACTGTAATTGGGAAAGTTCAATTGGGCTTCAATTTTCCTGGGGTTTCTGTCTGACATCTCTGTGCTTTTTCCTGGAAGGTGAAATCTCGGGATGAGCAGCATGTGGTGGGGATGATAAGGAGTGAGGGGAACCAGTACACGGTCATATTCCCAATGGACCTGGAGGTGACGATGAAAGCCATGCTTCTGGCCTCCTGCTTCTATCTGGTGAGGACACCTCCGTTCTTCTCTTTTAACCTATTGTTGAAGATAAAACTTAGGACTCACATCACTCCTTATATTTGGGCTTCAATGCAAGAACGGGACAGCAGTATATGCTAAGTGTATTATGCCGCGTACACACAATCAGATTTTCCATTTGAAAAACCTTGCATGGTTTTTCCGACGGAATTCCGCTCAAGCTTGGCTTGCATACACACGGTCACAAAATGAATCAAGAACGTGTTGACGTACAACACCACGACGAGCCGGGAAAATGAAGTTCAATGCTTCCGAGCATGCGTCAAATTGTATTCGAGCATGCGTCAAATTGTTTCCGAGCATGCGTCGGAATATTGCGCGTCGGAATTGCTACAGATGATCGGATTCTCCGATAGGAATTTTTTCCGTTGGTAAAATAGAGAACCTGCTCTCAATCTTTTGCTGGCGGAAATTACGACAGTAAAAGTCCGATGGAGCCTACACACGGTCGGAATTTCTGACCAAAAGCTCACATCAGGCCTCGTACACACGACAGAGTTTCTCGGCAGAATTCACCGAGAAACTCGGTCAAAACCCGGATTCTGCCGAGAAACTCTGTCGTCTGTACACTTTTGGCTCGATGGAGCCGCCGAGGAGCTCGTCGAGAAAATAGAGAACATGTTCTCTATTTTCTCGTTGTTCTATGGGAGAAGGCGGCCCGCCGAGCTCCTCGGCGGCTTCATCCCAGAACTCGACGAGGAACTCGACGTGCTTGGCACGTCGAGTTCCTCGGCCGTGTGTACGGGGCCTCAGACTTTTGCTGGCGGAATTTCCGACCGTGAGTACGCGGCATTAGAGTATAGCAAGGATAGGCAATCTAAGATACATGTGCCAGGGTGGGAACACAATGTTATTTTTTTGTGACATGGAAATTCGGCTGTACACTGAGCGCACACTATGGCCCGGATTCATGTCCAGCGGCGCATAGTTATGCCAGCGTAGCGTATCGAATATACGCTATGCCGACGTAGCGCAGAGTGGCGAGCACAGTATTCACAAAGCACTTGCTCCCAACGTTGTGCCGGCGTAATGTAAATTCGTAGGCGTAAGCCGGCCTAATTAAAAGTAGGTGGAAGTGGGCGTGATCCATTTAAATGAAGCGTGACCCCATGCAAATGATGGGCTGAACGAACGGCGCATGCGCCGTCCCGTGGACGCAACCCAGTGCGCATGCTCAGAATCACGTCGGAAATACTCCCTAAGATACGTCGAATCACTGCCCACAACTTGAACATAACCTACGCCCATCCCTATTAACATCATACTACGTAAACGACGTAAAATACGACGGCTGTTCCCTGGTCCATACCTTTGCATGAGTTACGCCTCATAGATGGGGAATAACTTTACGTCGGGCATACAACCTACGTAAACCGCGTATATTAATGCGCCGGGCGCAAGTACGTTTGTGAATCGGCGTATCTCACTCATTTGCATACAGTATTTGAATAGTAAATCAATGGGAGCGCCCCTTGCGGCCAGCATAAATATGCGCCCACGATATGACGGCGTAGGAAACTTACGTCGGTCGTAGGAAGCCTATTTTCAGGCGTATCTAGTTCTGTGGGCACGACGCACAGATACGGCGGCGCACATTTACACTTACGCGGCGTATATCGAGATACGTTGGCGTAAGTGCTACGTGAATCCGGGCCTATATCTCCCGTGCTCATAAGTAGTGTTGAGCAGAATATGCCATATTCGATTTCGCGATATATCTCGAATATATATTCGAATATTCGAGATATATTCGCTAAATTCGAATATTCGTGATATTTTATCGAAATTAATTGAATGCGATTTTTCGCTATTGCGAATGCGAAAATAATTGCGATTTTTTTAATAACTGCGGTAGGAGCGCTCTGATTGGCTTAGAATATTCGTGATATTTTATCGAAATATCGCAACATGCGAATGCGATATTTATTGCGCAATTTCGAGATATGCTGGAGGAGCGCTCTGATTGGCTCAGAATATTCGTGATATTTTATCGAAATATCGCAACATGCGAATGCGATATTTATTGCGCAATTTCGAGATATGCTGGAGGAGCGCTCTGATTGGCTCAGAATATTCGTGATATTTTATCGAAATATCGCAACATGCGAATGCGATATTTATTGCGCAATTTCGAGATATGCTGGAGGAGCGCTCTGATTGGCTCAGAATATTCCTGATATTTTATCGAAATATCGCAACATGCGAATGCGATATTTATTGCGCAATTTCGAGATATGCTGGAGGAGCGCTCTGATTGGCTCAGAATATTCCTGATATTTTATCGAAATATCGCAACATGCGAATGCGAAATTTATTGCAGATATTTCGAAAACTGCTGTAGCAGCACTCTGAAATCGAATATGTATGATATTTTAACCAAAATACATATTGCGATTGCGATTTTTCGATCGCGCATGCGCAATTGCGCGAACAACACGCGACCATTTCCTGGAGCCTTGCCAGTTTCCAACTTATGATCGCAGCGCAATCACACAGCAACATGGTTGGAAGCAATTTCACTAAGTCTGAGGAAAAGTTGCTGATTTGTGTAAGTATTTTGACCAGTGTTATTTCATCATCTTCAACTGCATTTTAGTCTAGTTTAAAAGTTAGTATATATGATCAGATATTAGTATTTCACAAAAAATGTGTCTCCTGCTTTTACAAAACTACAAGTCCCAGCATGCCTGGACAGCTGCAGACACCCTGGTTGGCAAATGTGTATTTAGGCACTTTTCCTTGTTATTTAGCATAATGAATTTAAAATTTTTTTGGACATAGGACGTATGCGAACGTCCTGACTTCAGTGTCCTCAAGGCCCAAGGACGTTCGAATACATATTGCCCTTTAGATGTTGCAGAACTACAACTTCCAGCATGCCTGGGAATGCTGGCACTTCTAGTATTGTAAGTTCTGCAGGCCCACATTTTTCAGGCCTTTATGCACGGGTCTCTAAACTGTGGCACCCTAGATGCAGCAAAAGTAAAATTCTTAGCATGCACTGACAGACCGTGGCTGATGGGAGTAGTAGTTTTGCAACAGCTGGAGGTGGACTGGTCTTGAAACCCAGAGTTAGGTAACAAACCCGTAGTGTTTTGCAACCATTCTGCCTCCAGCTGGTTATTTTCTGTTGAAAAGCCTGTGGCGTGCAAAACACAACCCAAAAACTCCACCCGGTGCAAGGAAAAATTTGCACACACCTAAAGAGTGACATCACAAAAAACTGCGACGGTTGCATACGTCAGTGGTCCTCCGAAAAGGTCCCGTCTCTGACCCCCCGGGGCGTTAGGCTCCTAGGCTCCTGACAGGGAAAAGAGTTACTGTGGTCCATACAGCCGAAGCCATATGGACCCATCTCGGTCCAAGCAGCGCAATCAACACGCGAACAACACGCGACCATTTCCTGGAGCCTTGCCAGTTTCCAACTTATGATCGCAGCGCAATCACACAGCAACATGGTTGGAAGCAATTTCACTAAGTCTGAGGAAAAGTTGCTGATTTGTGTAAGTATTTTGACCACTGTTATTTCATCATCTTCAACTGCATTTTAGTCTAGTTTAAAAGTTAGTATATATGATCAGATATTAGTATTTCACAAAAAATGTGTCTCCTGCTTTTACAAAACTACAAGTCCCAGCCCAGCCCAGCATTTTAGTCTAGTTTAAAAGTTAGTATATATGATCATATATTAGTATTTCACAAAAAATGTGTCTCCTGCTTTTACAAAACTACAAGTCCCAGCATGCCTGGACAGCTGCAGACACCCTGGTTGGCAAATGTGTATTTAGGCACTTTTCCTTGTTATTTAGCATAATGAATTTAAAAAAATTTTGGACATAGGACGTATGCGAACGTCCTGACTTCAGTGTCCTCAAGGCCCAAGGACGTTCGAATACTTATTGCCCTTTAGATGTTGCAGAACTACAACTTCCAGCATGCCTGGGAATGCTGGCACTTCTAGTATTGTAAGTTCTGCAGGCCCCCATTTTTCAGGCCTTTATGCACGGGTCTCTAAACTGTGGCACCCTAAATGCAGCAAAAGTAAAATTCTTAGCATGCACTGACAGACCGTGGCTGATGGGAGTAGTAGTTTTGCAACAGCTGGAGGTGGACTGGTCTTGAAACCCAGAGTTAAGTAACAAACCCGTAGTGTTTTACAACCATTCTGCCTCCAGCTGTTTTTTTCCTGTTGAAAAGCCTGTGGCGTGCAAAACACAACCCAAAAACTCCACCCGGATGCAGTGAAAAATGTGCACACACCTAAAGAGTGACATCACAAAAAACTGCGACTGGTACATACGTCAGTGGTCCTCCGAAAAAGGTCCCGTCTCTGACCCCCCGGGGCGTTAGGCTCCTGACAGGGAAAAGAGTTAGCAACGCATATCTCCCCTATACGTGTATCCTGTGTTGTTAATAATATATTCATAATTATGCAAATGATAATGGCTGCTATATTTATGCAAAAAAGGTGGCGACCGAAATGGCAGGATATAAAATCTTTCATGTTACCCCTGTCATTGATTAATAAGGCGAGAATGCTTCCAATTGTTGAATAGCATACATTTACGTCATATATCCATAAGGCTGTCAACAGAAGTATTACAATATACTTTGTTCTTCATCTTGCAGAAGTTCCTGGAAACAGGATACGATAAGCTGCGGAGGCAGCCAGAGAAAAGGGCTGTGGTCAGCGCCCTAATCGCTGACTTTGGCGGCCAACATGACCACAAGGCCATTGTTAAGAAGTGGTCTGACCTGAAGAGGCGCCAAATGGTTCATGTCAGACGTCTTCGGGCTAAATATCATCCAGGTAAGTTATTGTTGACAGTTATGTTTTTTTTAAAAAAAGTGTATTTTGTGCGTGAACTCGAAAGAGAGAGGAGCCGGCCTGCAGGAGTTGGGAGGCCTCCCCCAGAGGCAATCTGCCACCTTTCTCCATGCCCCGGTTGGCAATGGCGGGTGTGAGGGGGTCCTCCCAACCCAACCTCGCATAGCACACCCACCAGTGGCGGGGCTGAGACCACCAAACTCAATTCACAGGTAGCCGAGAGCGGGATCCGAACCCCTAGCTGCAGAGGTGAATCAGTTGTCAGTGCAGTGGCAATCGCGTGGAGCCACCGCAGCTCCTTTGGTGACAGTTATGTAAGGTCATATGTAATTCATGTAAGGTCAGATGTTGTTAACCAAGATGCCATGTTGTGCTAACATATATCACCACCGGCCAAGGTATTCATAGTACTGTTGAAAAAAGACATGGGGCAGCAGACAGGAACACAGAAGTTATGTGGGAACATAATTTTCCCATTGCTTTGCATGGGACTTTAAAGAAAAACCCCGACCATGGCAAGTGGGGGTGGGTAAGGTTTAAACCACCTATCCTATGTTTGTGGCTGACATATAAGTAACCTGTGTGCCAAGTTTCATATAAATATCTTTAGCCGTTTGTACGTGATGCTGGAACATACATACATACATACATACATACATACATACATTTATGCACACACACACGTTGAGTTTTATATATATAGATTACCACTAAATTCCTGTGTTAGGAGTGGGGTTGTTATAGTAATCCCGTGTGCTCCATCAGGCCCTTTTTTTAACATGAGATGGTCTGAACAAAACAAAGTAGACAAAAACAGCTCATTTTAACATGGTTGCATCCCAGCTCACGCTCAGTCCCCTGTAGTGCCCACAAGACCCTTTAATATAACATTGTCCCATTGGTTAACTGTCTATATAAATCAATTTGTATTCATATACAATACAGCAGAGTACACAGAATTTGCATACGTCATTAGAAAACATTTTTATAATATATGAACATTGTGTTATTATAGGAGCTCCAATGCCAGTTATCCGCGCCAAGCGCAGAAGGCGCCAGGCCGATGAGGAGGAGGAGGAGGATGCGGCAGAGGAGGATGCGGCAGAGGAGGAGATGGATGAAGAGGAGCAGCCAGGGCCCTCCCACTCCCCAACCCCAGCTCCTGCTGAGGAGCAAGCTGAGGAGCTTCCCCCCCCCACCACCCCAACTTCTCAAGCAGAAGAGCAGGAGGAAGAGAGCGGTCCTGTGAGCCTCGCTCAGGAAGGTAAATATGTGCACAATGATTAATAACATTTCAACAATAAAATGTAGATATAAAAATGGACAACATATAAAGCGCACCTGTCAGATTGTAGAACCATAATATGGTATTGATGCTAGAAGTATACAGGGAGTGCATAATTATTAAGCAAGTAGTATTTTTGAGGATTCATTTTATTATTGAACAACAACCATGTTCTCAATGAACCCCAAAAACTCATTAATATCAAAGCTGAATTTTTTTGGAAGTAGTTTTTAGTTTGTTTTTAGTGTTAGTTATTTTCGGGGGATATCTGTGTGTGCAGGTGACTACTATTACTGTGCAGAATTTTTAGGCAACTTAACCAAAAAATAAATATATACCCATTTCAATGATTTATTTTTAAAAGTGAAACCAATATAACATCTCAACATTCACAAATACACATTTCTGACATTTAAAAACAAAACAAAAACAAATCAGTGACCAATATAGCCACCTTTCTTTGCAAGGACACTCGAAAGCCTGACATCCATGGATTCTGTCAGTGTTTTGATCTGTTCACCATCAACATTGCGTGCAGCAGCAACCACAGCCTCCCAGACACTGTTCAGAGAGGTGTACTGTTTTCCCTCCTTGTAAATCCCACATTTGATGATGGACCACAGGTTCTCAATGGGGTTCACATCAGGTGAACAAGGAGGCCATGTCATTACTTTTTTTTATTTAATACCCTTTCTTGCCAGCCACGCTGTGGAGTACTTTGACACGTGTGATGGAGCATTGTCCTGCATGAAAATCATGTTTTTCTTGAAGGATGGTGACTTTTTCCTGTACCACTGCTTGAAGAAGGTCTCTTCCATAATCTGGCAGTAGGACTGGGAGTTCAGCTTGACTCCATCCTCAATCCGAAAAGGCCCCACAAGCTCATCTTTGATGATACCAGCCCAAACCAGTACTCCACCACCACCTTGCTGGCGTCTGAGTCGGACTGGAGCTCCCTGCACTTTACCAATCCAGCCACGGGCTCTTCCATCTGGCCCATCAAGACTCACTCTCATTTCAGCAGTCCATAAAACCTTAGAAAAATCTTTCTTGAGATATTTATTGGCACAGTCTTGACGTTGCAGCTTGTGTGTCTTGTTCAGTGGTCATCGTCTTTCAGCCTTTCTTACCTTGGCCATGTCTCTGGGTATTGCACACCTTGTGCTTTTGGGCACCCCAGTGATGTTGCAGCTCTGAAATATGGCCAATCTTGTGGCAAGTGGCATCTTGGCAGCTGCACGCTTAACTTTTCTCAGTTCATGGGCAGTTATTTTGCACCTTTGTTTTTCCACACGCTTCTTTTGTTTGATGATCACGCTTCAGAAGCTTTGCAACTTTAAGAGTGCTGCATCCCTCTGCTAGATATCTCTCTATTTTGGACTTTTCAGAGTCTGTCAAATCCTTCTTTTGGCCCATTTTGACAAAGAAAAGGAAATTGACTAATAATTATGCACACCTGATATAGAGTGTTGATGTCATTAGACCACACACCTTCTCATTACAGAGTTGTACATTACCTAATATGCCTAATCTGTAGTAGGCTTTCGAGCCTATACAACTTGGAGTAAGACAACATGCATAAAGAGGATGATGTGGTCCAAATACTCATTTGCCTAATAATTCTGCACTCCCGGGATGTGTTAGACACATAACAAGTGTATACACATGATAATGATTGATTAATAAGCAAAAAAAAAATTTTATTTATTTGGTAACGTTATTTTAAATCCAATTTTTTTTTTTATTATATCCTAACAGTATCAGGAAAGATGAGGAGGCAGACCGCGCTCATAAAGACAACCCACCAGAGGATCCAGGCAAATCAGCGCCAGATCCGCTACCTTATTCAGCAAAATGTGCTGCTGGAGCAGCAGCAATTAAAAAATATTGAGAAGCTGGAGCGCCTTCAGAAGCTCAATCAGAGTTATATCTGAAATTATGTTTTTATTAATAAATATTATTTTTTGGAAATGTTTCATTTCTTTTTGAGATAGATTTGTAGGTTTTTCAACACATCTAACTTAACATCAAACAAATCAACATCAACACATTTAACTTCATAATAAGCAAAAACATTTTATACTATTATTTTATTTAACAGTAACCTAGGACAAACTAAAGCACACGACACAGACACGACGAACACAAAATAAACAGTTGAAAAATGAACATAACAAAAGCAACAATATATATATATATACAAAGAGAGAGAGAGGGAGAGCAAGAAAGAGAGAGAATGCAGATGAGCTCTTGCAGACAGCCCAATGGTTGCAGTATAAATGCCGCAAAACAGTGTTTAACATAAGGTTCATTGTTATAGTTACACTTGCTGTTTAGATCCGGTCTGGTAGCTTGTAGCGGAGGCTGTTGGTGGATCCGCTGTGCCAGAGAGGTCATGAAGCTTTACTCAGCATGGAGGCAGCAGCAGGAGTATTAAAATATAATATAACTAGACAATGCATTTCCTGAGGAAAATGCGAGTGGGAATGCTGAATAGCTTAATTGGTGAGCCCCTTGCCAAAGACATTCACCATAACCACTACACTATCTTTAGGACACACAGCTTCTTTCTCTATCTGCAAAGTATAGCGTATGCTGACTTCCTGGTCGCCCCTCCCCCCTCAATAGGTTTCCCCTCCCCCCCAGGTCAGTGAGGAGGAATATTGCACTGAGGTCAGGAAAGTGATTTATAGAAAGAAATAACATTACAAACGCTTTTAATTCACAGATCTAATACATGATTTAAGCCTCCAAACAAAGCTTAATAAATCCTCAAACGTACATGCAATTGATACAACGACTACACCGTTTGAAATACACGGCCCTTGTAAACGCATCGATATGAAATTTATGTAGATAAACTTAAAAATGTGGCCATGTCTGCGATTTAGAAAAGAGCGTCTTTGTGAGTTCTGCAGCAACATTTTTTAGATAATTTAACATGAGAGTCTATGAGACATAATTTCTGGCTGTTGCTCCAATAACTAAAACTAAAATACGTATCGCAGACTTGATCACATTGCCATAAACCAGACAAGCATAGCTACGTTTTGATCTAAAAATTGTGTATGAAAAGTAGATCTTGTGGGCGTGAGACCAATTTGTTTCCCCTTTTTGTAAAGATATTTTTAATTACAAAGATCTAGAATGTTAAGGTCACATGACAGACTCTAAATCCCCTCCATAGGATTACATTATAACCTATCGCATTTTTGTGAAAAATTCGCAAAACGTAAATTGCGTTTTCACCAAAAAATTGTAAACGCTAACTATCTGAAAAGTCATAGCCGGATAGCTAAATATTTTGTGACCGCTTTACAGTTTTTTCAGTGTCTGTAAGTGAAAGTATGAAGTAGCTGAAACTTTTGGCAGGGCATGTGAATTCAAAGGGGAAAAGGATGTTCTCATTGACTTCAATGTTAAAAAAAGGGTCTTAAAAGCTAAAAATTTATAAAAGTGTAAAAAGTAGGAAAAAACTTGAACAAGTCCCATCATTTGCTGAAAGAGACGAACATTTTTACAGTTGAATGGTCTCAATAGCTGAAAGTATGCCGAAGTTACGCAGAACCAAAAAACGTAAGGAATAATAAGATTACTAAATTTACGGATATCAATACTGGAAATGTTTATTAAAGCATTCACACTAATTAAGATTAATACATTTACGGGTATCCATACTAGGAATGCTTATTAAAGCATTCCCACTAAGTATCACACAGGCAGGATTTACAAGCAGTAGTGGTAATAGTAATACATAGCATAAAAACACTTGGGGAATACTTTACAGCATTAGTAGTGGTCATAATAGTCAATAGTGTACCAAAAAATTGGGACACAGGTGTCTTGACTGAGCTGTAATAGTAGTAGTAGACATTGACAATACAGTGTCAAATCACTCGGGCAAGAGGTGCCATGATGTACAGCAGTCTTAATAAGAGTATATAGGGTGTGAAATAACTGCTGACATAGGTGTCTTGACTGGGCAGCAGAAGCAGTAGTAGTAGTATTAACAGTAGTACTTGATACAGAGTCATATCACATGGGCAGGAGGTGCCATGATGTACAGCAGTCTTAATAAGAGTATATAGGGTGTGAAATAACTGCTGACATAGGTGTCTTGACTGGGCAGCAGAAGCAGCAGTAGTAGTATTAACAGTAGTAGTTGATACAGAGTCATATCACATGGGCAGGAGGTGCCATGATGTACAGCAGTCTTAATAAGAGTATATAGGGTGTGAAATAACTGCTGACATAGGTGTCTTGACTGGGCAGCAGAAGCAGCAGTAGCAGTATTAACAGTAGTAGTTGATACAGAGTCATATCACATGGGCAGGAGGTGCCATGATGTACAGCAGTCTTAATAAGAGTATATAGGGTGTGAAATAACTGCTGACATAGGTGTCTTGACTGGGCAGCAGAAGCAGCAGTAGCAGTATTAACAGTAGTAGTTGATACAGAGTCATATCACATGGGCAGGAGGTGCCATGATGTACAGCAGTCTTAATAAGAGTATATAGGGTGTGAAATAACTGCTGACATAGGTGTCTTGACTGGGCAGCAGAAGCAGCAGCAGTAGTATTAACAGTAGTACTTGATACAGAGTCATATCACATGGGCAGGAGGTGCCATGATGTACAGCAGTCTTAATAAGAGTATATAGGGTGTGAAATAACTGCTGACATAGGTGTCTTGACTGGGCAGCAGAAGCAGCAGTAGCAGTATTAACAGTAGTAGTTGATACAGTGTCATATCACATGGGCAGGAGGTGCCATGATGTACAGCAGTCTTAATAAGAGTATATAGGGTGTGAAATAACTGCTGACATAGGTGTCTTGACTGGGCAGCAGAAGCAGCAGTAGCAGTATTAACAGTAGTAGTTGATACAGAGTCATATCACATGGGCAGGAGGTGCCATGATGTACAGCAGTCTTAATAAGAGTATATAGGGTGTGAAATAACTGCTGACATAGGTGTCTTGACTGGGCAGCAGAAGCAGCAGTAGCAGTATTAACAGTAGTAGTTGATACAGAGTCATATCACATGGGCAGGAGGTGCCATGATGTACAGCAGTCTTAATAAGAGTATATAGGGTGTGAAATAACTGCTGACATAGGTGTCTTGACTGGGCAGCAGAAGCAGCAGTAGCAGTATTAACAGTAGTAGTTGATACAGAGTCATATCACATGGGCAGGAGGTGCCATGATGTACAGCAGTCTTAATAAGAGTATATAGGGTGTGAAATAACTGCTGACATAGGTGTCTTGACTGGGCAGCAGAAGCAGCAGCAGTAGTATTAACAGTAGTACTTGATACAGAGTCATATCACATGGGCAGGAGGTGCCATGATGTACAGCAGTCTTAATAAGAGTATATAGGGTGTGAAATAACTGCTGACATAGGTGTCTTGACTGGGCAGCAGAAGCAGCAGTAGCAGTATTAACAGTAGTAGTTGATACAGAGTCATATCACATGGGCAGGAGGTGCCATGATGTACAGCAGTCTTAATAAGAGTATATAGGGTGTGAAATAACTGCTGACATAGGTGTCTTGACTGGGCAGCAGAAGCAGCAGCAGCAGTATTAACAGTAGTACTTGATACAGAGTCATATCACATGGGCAGGAGGTGCCATGATGTACAGCAGTCTTAATAAGAGTATATAGGGTGTGAAATAACTGCTGACATAGGTGTCTTGACTGGGCAGCAGAAGCAGCAGCAGTAGTATTAACAGTAGTACTTGATACAGAGTCATATCACATGGGCAGGAGGTGCCATGATGTACAGCAGTCTTAATAAGAGTATATAGGGTGTGAAATAACTGCTGACATAGGTGTCTTGACTGGGCAGCAGAAGCAGCAGCAGTAGTATTAACAGTAGTACTTGATACAGAGTCATATCACATGGGCAGGAGGTGCCATGATGTACAGCAGTCTTAATAAGAGTATATAGGGTGTGAAATAACTGCTGACATAGGTGTCTTGACTGGGCAGCAGAAGCATCAGTAGCAGTATTAACAGTAGTAGTTGATACAGAGTCATATCACATGGGCAGGAGGTGCCATGATGTACAGCAGTCTTAATAAGAGTATATAGGGTGTGAAATAACTGCTGACATAGGTGTCTTGACTGGGCAGCAGAAGCAGCAGCAGCAGTATTAACAGTAGTACTTGATACAGAGTCATATCACATGGGCAGGAGGTGCCATGATGTACAGCAGTCTTAATAAGAGTATATAGGGTGTGAAATAACTGCTGACATAGGTGTCTTGACTGGGCAGCAGAAGCAGCAGCAGTAGTATTAACAGTAGTACTTGATACAGAGTCATATCACATGGGCAGGAGGTGCCATGATGTACAGCAGTCTTAATAAGAGTATATAGGGTGTGAAATAACTGCTGACATAGGTGTCTTGACTGGGCAGCAGAAGCAGCAGCAGTAGTATTAACAGTAGTACTTGATACAGAGTCATATCACATGGGCAGGAGGTGCCATGATGTACAGCAGTCTTAATAAGAGTATATAGGGTGTGAAATAACTGCTGACATAGGTGTCTTGACTGGGCAGCAGAAGCAGCAGTAGCAGTATTAACAGTAGTAGTTGATACAGAGTCATATCACATGGGCAGGAGGTGCCATGATGTACAGCAGTCTTAATAAGAGTATATAGGGTGTGAAATAACTGCTGACATAGGTGTCTTGACTGGGCAGCA
This sequence comes from Rana temporaria, assembly GCF_905171775.1. NCBI lineage: Eukaryota > Metazoa > Chordata > Amphibia > Anura > Ranidae > Rana > Rana temporaria. The sequence goes on from NC_053491.1 coordinate 490,950,846, forward strand.
GAAGCAGCAGCAGCAGTATTAACAGTAGTACTTGATACAGAGTCATATCACATGGGCAGGAGGTGCCATGATGTACAGCAGTCTTAATAAGAGTATATAGGGTGTGAAATAACTGCTGACATAGGTGTCTTGACTGGGCAGCAGAAGCAGCAGCAGTAGTATTAACAGTAGTACTTGATACAGAGTCATATCACATGGGCAGGAGGTGCCATGATGTACAGCAGTCTTAATAAGAGTATATAGGGTGTGAAATAACTGCTGACATAGGTGTCTTGACTGGGCAGCAGAAGCAGCAGTAGTAGTATTAACAGTAGTAGTTGATACAGAGTCATATCACATGGGCAGGAGGTGCCATGATGTACAGCAGTCTTAATAAGAGTATATAGGGTGTGAAATAACTGCTGACATAGGTGTCTTGACTGGGCAGCAGAAGCAGCAGTAGCAGTATTAACAGTAGTAGTTGATACAGAGTCATATCACATGGGCAGGAGGTGCCATGATGTACAGCAGTCTTAATAAGAGTATATAGAGTGTGAAACAACTGCTGACATAGGTGTATTGACTGGACGGCAGCAGCAGCAGAAGCAGCAGTAGTAGTATTAACAGTAGTAGTTGATACAGAGTCATATCACATGGGCAGGAGTTGCCATGATGTACAGCAGTCTTAATAAGAGTATATAGGGTGTGAAATAACTGCTGACATAATTGTCTTGACTGATCCAAAGGAGTCATGGGAGAAAATCATGTGGTCAGATGAGACTATAATATAATTTTTTGATCATAATTTCACTAACCGTGTTCGGAGGAAGAATAATGATGAGTACCATGCCAAGAACGCCATCCCTAATGTGAAGCATGGGGGTGGTAGCATCATGCTTTGGTGGTGTTTTTCTGCACATGGGACAGGGTGACTGCACTGTATTAAGGAGAGGATGACCGGGGCCATGTATTGCAAGATTTTGGGCAACAACCTCCTTCCCTGAGTTAGAGCTTTGAAGATGGGTCGAGGCTGGGTCTTCCAACATGAGAATGACCCAAAGCACACAGCCAGGATAACCAAGGATTGGCTCTGTAAGGAGCATATCAAGGTTCTGGCGTGGCCTAGCCAGTCTCCAGACCTAAACCCAATAGAGAATCTTTGGAGGGAGCTCAAACTCCATGTTTCTCAGCGATAGCCCAGAAACATGACTGATGTAGAGAAGATCTGTGTGGAGGAGTGGGCCAAAATCCCTCCTCCAGTGTGTGCAAAGCTGGTGTAAAACTACAAGAAATGTTTGACCGCTGTAATTGCAAAGAAAGCCTACTGTACCAAATATTAACATTGATTTTCTCTGATGTTGAAATAGTTATATTCAGCACTGTAAATACATCAGGTCCGGGGCTTCATCAGGGAATGCATGGCAAGGGACCCTTCAGCGCCCTGAACCGACGACGGGTGCCAGAAAGTCACCGCCGATCCAGGACTCATTCATCTTTATGAATGTGAGTCTGTCCACGGAGTCTGTGGACAGACGGGTCCTCTTGTCCGTGACCACCACACCTGCCGCGCTGAATGTCCGCTCAGATAGTACGCTGGAGGGGGGGCAAGACAATAACTCCAGCGCATACTGAGCGAGCTCGCGGCAGGTGTCCAATCTGGCAACCCAGTACTCCATGGGGTCGTCGGTGCTCATACTGTCAGAAGCACCGACGGACGCCATGTAGTCTGCCACCATGTGGGCCAGCCGCTGGTGGTGACTGCTGCTGCTGCTGCTGGTGGTGGTACTGGGTCGCTCGGTTTGGAAGAACATCCTCATCTCTTCCATTAGGTCCCCTGCTCGGCTGCAGCTGGGTGCAGCCACCTGCTGGGTGAGATGAGGGGGGACAACTGGAGGCCGGGGAGTTGCCTGCTCCAACCGTCTGACAATGGCTGCCTGCAGTTCCTCCATCCGGTGCTGCCTCCGGCTGGCTGGGATGAACTGCTCCAGTTTCCCCTTGCACCTGGGATCCAAAAGGGTGGCCATCCAGAAATCATCCCTCGTCTTGATGGTCTTAACCCGGGGGTCCCTCCTGAGGCATCTCAGCATGTGGGCAGCCATGGGGAAGAGCACAGCCCGCTGTGACTCCTCAATGCTGGCCAGGTGAATGAGGTGCGACTCTTCTTCCCTGAGGCGCTGCTGGTCAAACTCAGACATGCCCAACCCCCGGACTATCGGTGCCCCCAACACCGGCTCTCCCTCCTGACCAGGCCCTGACTCCGGGACGACACGAGCAACCACCTCCTCCTCCTCTTCATCATCATCCTCCTCCTCCTCCTCCTCCTCCTGGTCCTGGCCCTGGTCTCGGTGGAGCATTGCTGACTCCTCCTGCTCCACCAAGGCACTCTCCCCAGCTTCGAGCAGGCGATCTAGTGTCCTCTCCAGCATGAACAGTATTGGCAGCACGCTATTGAGGCCAATTTGCTCACTGCTGACCATCTTGGTCGCCTGCTCGAAGGAGGACAACACTTGGCAGACCTGGTTTATCTGCCCCCACTCCGCACAGGCGATGAAAGGGAGTTGTGGTGAAGCCCTCTGAGTGCCTAGTTCCATCAGGTACTCCCTCACCGCCCTTTGCTGCTCCCACAACCTCTTCAGCATGTGGAGGGTGGAGTTCCACCGCGTCACACTGTCCACAATCAGCCTGTGAAGGGGCAGATTGTACTTCCGCTGCAATTTGGACAGGGACGCGGTAGCGGTTGGGGAGCGCCTGAAGTGGCTGGCAATCCTACGCGCCTTTGCCACAATGTCACTCAACCCTGGATAAGTGCGCAGGAACTTCTGCACCACCAGGTTGAGGACATGTGCCAGACAGGGCACGTGCGTCAGACTGCCAGCATGGAGGGCGGCGAGTAGGTTGCTGCCGTTATCGCAGACAACCATACCTGGCTGGAGCCTTCGGGGTGTCAGCCACTTCTGGACCTGAGCTTGAAGTGCTTTCAGCACTTCTTCTGCAGTGTGTCTCCGGTCCCCTAAACTAACAAGCTGGAGCACGGCCTGACAGCGCACGTGCCCCACACTTGAGTAGCTACGGGGGCGCTTGCTGGGAGGCTCAGCAGCTGCGGAGACAGTGGCTTGAGGGAGACCAGCAGTTCTCCCCTGGACACCCCGGGGCGGCACCACAAGATCGGTTGCCGACGATCCCTCACCGACGCCTCGGAGGGAAACCCAATGGGCCGTGAAGCTGATGTAGCGTCCCTGCCCATGCCTGCTGGTCCAGCCATCCATTGTCAGATGAACCCTGTCGCTGACAGCGTGATCCAGCGACAGGGTTACATTCTGCACAATGTGCTGGTGTAGGGCAGGGACACCAGTCCTGGCAAAGAAATGGCGGCTGGGGACACGCCATTGGGGTTGGGCCTGCTCCAACATCTGCCTGAAGGGGTTGCTGTCAACTATGTTGAAGGGCAGCAGATGTTGGGCAATAACCCTTGCCAGGAGCCCATTGAGGGAACGCACACGTCGGTCTCCAGGGGGGAAGGGAGTGGTGCGGTCAAAGGCGTCTGAAATCGACGCCTGGCGCCGGACGGCAGTGCGGGACACAGACGTGGAGGGTGCTGTGGAAGTAGAGGTCTGGCTGCCGGTACCAGTACCTCTACTAGAGGGAGCGGGGGGGCATGACCTGCTGGAAACAGATGAAGATGTGGCAGGGGCTGCTGTACCCTGCTCACTTGTGGTGGTGGCGCTGCTACCACCACCACGCTTCATCTCGTCATACAACGCCCAGTGGTTTATCCTCAGGTGCTGGTTCAGGGCTGTGGTACCCACCCGAGCCAAACACTTCCCTCTCTTCACCCTCACTTTACAAATCCGGCAGATGGCCACGGTAGGGTTGTCTGCCACCAGGGTAAAGAAATTCCAGACAGGTGACTTCAGCACCGCCCTCCTGTCAGATGGGGTGACGCTTACTTGCACCTGCTGGGATTCGGTGCGCACAGGTGGAGCTGCCTGCTGCTGCTGCTGCTGCTGCTCCTCCTCCTGACACCTCCTGCTGCCATCACCAGTGGAGACCCTGACGATGGTCTCCCTGGTGGTGACCTGGCGCACCGTTTCACCAGGGTGCCTACCTTCCCCGTCGTCACTGACGTAGTGAGCCGACGCGTCAGATGGCAACCATGATGGGTCACCCTCTTCGCCCCCAGAGATGTCAGACCAAGGGCTGAGATGTGTTGGTCTGAGGGAACCACGTGACATGGAGCCTCTAGCCTGGCTCCGCTGTCCCCTCACCCACGCCTGGGTCTGACTAGGTGCTGCTGTTTCCTGCACCAAAACAGCAGCACCAGTTTGAAGGGATGTCTCTGGGATACTGCCAGCAGGTATCCCATCCTCCTCATCCATCCCTTCAAAAAGGTCCTGACCATCAGGACAGAGCTGGAGGTCTGCCTGATGCATGGCCTCCCCCAAGAGATCCCTATCACTGTCGCTGTCGAACAGTAAGATGCTGGACTCTTGGGGGCTGGGGGGGGGTAGTACAGGCAACGGTGTAATGGTGGTACTACTGTGAGTCGGGACCGACGACTCAGTGGCACTGCTGTGCCCCATGTAGTCCACCACTACTTGAGCCTGAGATGGCAATATCGGGCGGCTGCCCGATGGGAAGAACTCCCGGATCAGGCGTACTCCCCTTGCACCCGATCCTCTACCACTAGTAGGGGCACGAGAGGTACCCCGTGCTGGCAGCGATCCAGCACTGGGAGTAACTCCCCTACCCCTGCTGCCACGGCCACGGATGCCGCTCATAATTGCTGATATGTGTGTGGGGGGGTTAAACTTTATTGGGGGGGAAAATGTGAACAAAATGTGTTTTTGTGTTTTTTTTACAAGACAGGCACGCAGACAAAGACGTACACAGACAGCTACTAAACTATAAGAAAAGTAGTACACCAGACAAGGACTACAAAATTAAAGAAAAAAAAAAAAGCACTAAACAAACACTAACTTTTTTTTTTTTTTTTTTTTTTAAACACAAAACACAGACACTAAACACACACTAAGCTAAGCTAGATGAAATAAATGTACACTAACAGTGTGTACACTTACTACACAAAATTTAACTAAACTGAACACAAAACTTAGCTTTTATAAAAGCTCTTTAGGGAAAACTAAACAAAATTTGAACTGAGATGCCTATCAAATATCACTGAACAGCGAACCTGCAAGATCTAACAGTAACACAAGATGAACAAAACTTAGCTTTTAGAAAAGCTCTTTTATAAAGCTCAGCAAAACGTGTTCTGAAATCTCTTGCAAATATAACTGAACAGGGAGGATTGCAGGATCAAACAGTAACACAAATGAAAAAAACAGCACAAAACAGCACAAAACGTAGCTTTGAAAAAAGCTCTTGGGTCTATTGCTTTGAAAAAAGCAGTTGATATACTGGAAAAGATCCACTGGAATCACTAAATAGCAATGCTGGTGATGATCTAAATCAGGGGTCTCTAAACATTCTAAACTGAGGGCCGGTTTATTGTCCTTCAGACTCTTGGAGGGCCGGACTTTGGCCAGCGGGAGTGGAAATGTTCCTGGCATCATTGTTATTAAACATCTGGTATTAGGGGGAGGAATAGTGCCCCGTTGCTGGTATCATAGGGAGGAATAGTACTCTATTAGTTGTGTCAGTGGGAGAAATGATGCTCCATCGTCGGTGTCAGATGGCAGAATAGTGTCTCGTATGAGTGGGAGGGATAGTGCCCCAAGGGCCGGATAAAGGCAAGCAAAGGGCCACATCCGGCCCTCGGGCCGCAGTTTGGAGACCACTGATCTAAATCAATCAAGAACAAAGACACAGGAAACCAGGAACACAGAAACAGCCTCCACACTCTATAGCCAGCTTCTGAATCTGCAATGAAATGGTGCTGGGAGTGAGCTTATATAATGTCCATGCAGGCAGGTTCCTATTGGTTGCTAACCTGTGACGAGTGTGGAAGGAGAACTCTGATTGGCTCTGATGCAAAAGGGCGGAGCAAATAATCGCGCAATATTCCTATTGCCGAATATTCGCATTGCGATTATTCGGCAATATAAAATGATCGCTTCAGCTACTCGGCCCAATGGCTCTAATCATACCAGCAATGCTTTCAGACGTCTATGGAGATCACTAGGATGTGATCTGTTTTAAAAATGAAACTGTAAAAATCGCTCTGATGCGGAAGATCGGGGCGAGGAAAATAATCGCGCGATATTGCGTTTGCCGAATAATCGCATTGCGATCTTTCTGGAAAATTCAATGAACGCTTCAGCTACTCGGCCCAGGGTCTCTAATGATACCAGCAATGCTTTTAGACGTCGATGGAGATATCTAGGATGTGATCTGATTCAAAAAAAAAATTGTAAAAAATCGAATATTCGGAATTGCGAATATTCACCGCGAATTTCGAAATATAGCGCGATTTCTCGAATATGCTATATTCGAGTCGAATATTCGCAATGCGAATATTCGTGAGCAACACTACTCATAAGCACACATTTCATCTAATGATATAATGCATATTACCTATCACTCTATTTCCCGTATATCCCCAAGTAAACAGACATCACCACAGCTCACGTCTCTCCTCCATCAGCATGACTGCCCCCCCAGCGAGCAGTGTGCTTGGCTTTTTATTCAGAGACAACAAAAGAAAACTCAAACAGGAAGTGATGACTCCAACAGCCAATTGCTGTCTCCATGGGAAGTGACATCACAGGAAATGACCTCCACACAGGAAATGACCTAACAGGAAATCCTTCCAACAGGAAGAGTTAAAGCGGTGGTTCCCCTAAAAATAAAATGTTGACATCGCATTTAGCAAATAAATTACAGTTAGAATCGGCTTGTTTTATTTAAAAAATACCTCCGTACGTATCGTTTCCATTATTCGGTCCCACCGCCACTTCCGGGTACGATGCAGGCGGTGGGCGTTCCTAATTGATTGACAGGCATCCGAACGACGCATCCATCGCGTCACGAGATGCCGAAAAAAGCCGAACGTCGGTGCGCATGCGCCGTATAGAGCCGCACCGACGTTCGGCTTTTTTCGGCATCTCGTGACGCGATGGATGTGTCGTTCGGATGCCTGTCAATCAATTAGGAACGCCCACCGCCTGCATCGTACCCGGAAGTGGCGGTGGGACCGAATAATGGAAACGATACGTACGGAGGTATTTTTTAAATAAAACAAGCCGATTCTAACTGTAATTTATTTGCTAAATGCGATGTCAACATTTTATTTTTAGGGGAACCACCGCTTTAATACAAACAACCAATGAATAATGGCTAAAGGAGTCTTATGGGCATGTCTGAGCAGAGACAGGGTGTATGCTTTTCCTGTATTCAACTAAACAAAGAAAGCTGCTAACAAACATGAACTCTGTCTCTGATCATAACAACTCAAAGACAGCACATACCCGGATTATACTACCGTTCCTGTGGATTGGAGGTTATCTGCAGGTGTACGATACGCTGATCAGACACACAGCAGAGACAAGAGCGCCCATCCCCCCATAACCCATCATGTCTTTGCAGAGTGAAAATATCCCCTCAGACGATCGTCTGTGCAATGCACAGGGGCCCTTTGGCTGGTGGACATATCCCCGCTCTGCAAACACCTCTCTCCAACCTGAAGAAGTTTTCCACTACCAGATGGGACTCAGCGTCAGTCTGTCCCAGTCAGCTCTTTAGAGCGGGCTGAGGGAGAACTAACACTGGGCGACACTATGACAATACATATTAAATACATCTTCATAAAATTTCCACAACAATTGGCACCCAGAAGATCGTCACATGGCATCCACACAGGCTCAGGATGGCCCGCCAGAGGACTGGAGGACCCTCCACTCTCTACAAATACAGTGCCCTTCCCATAGGCTGTAATCAACAGCTCTCTAGGATATCCAATACAAAGCCTGGTCTGCCCCCTCTGCATCCATAGGCCACCCACCTCCATCACCTTTCAGAGGGGTCCACCTGAACTTCAGGTGCTGGCCGGTTGCAACCAAGGCTTATAGATTGGGTATAGGGATATGGTCAAAGGTCAACGTAAATGGCAAAACAATTTTGTGTATATACCGTATGTATGATATTAGACCTGAATTGAATAAATAATGTCTTTCAGCTATTTATAGGCCACATTGTAAATGTCCTAAGAAAACTGACTTGGCAATAAGTTCCCAGGTACATTTATCTCAGGTGTGGTTCTTTTCCAGGGGCCACTTCATGATAAACCAGAACAGCTCTGCATTGAGGTAGGGAAGGAGGGTGGGAGGAGCACATAATACCTGAAGGTTTTCTACACACAGTCCAATCTTTGAGCAATCAATACAGACCACTCACTGTGTTCATTCAGAAAAGGAAGGGGCTGGTAAATGACATATTTACTAGCCCTTTCCCTCGCTCTCCATCCTGAAACATCCCCTGCAGCAGCTGGCAGGAGAGGAAGGAAGCCGGGCAGCGCTGCAGGAGTGTACTGGTGGAACACACAGGGGGCTCCAGGAAGCCAAAAGAAGAGGGTGACCAGGCATCCCGGGTTTCAGGGGACAGTCCCCTGATTGAGGACACTGTTCCCGGAACAAGTCTGTCCATGGTTTTGTCCCCAGATTGGATTTAATAAGGGGCAGGGGCAATTTCAAACACAGTCGGTGCAGAATTAAAATAAAAAAAATAGAATTACACACCCCCCCCCGCTCCGCCATGCCTACTAGCATAGGGGGGTGTATTTTTTCCATTATCTGTGCCCCTTTCTGATGATCATGTGCTGGTCGGAGCGGAGGGAATATTTCTTCAGTTTCGGGCGCATTCCCATTCAGCTTCGCTCGCATGTTCTTCTGCCTTGGCTCAAATACTGGCCAGCCGTCTGCCTATTTCCTTGCCTTCCCTGATCTTCCTCCGCTCCCCATCCAGTAGTAGCCGAGGCCCGAAGAGTAATGCCGCGTACACACGATCGTTTTTTGGCATGAAAAAATGAATGTTTTAAAAAAATTATCGTGTGTGGGCTTCACATCATTTTTCGGCTTCTGAAAAACGGAAAAAAATTCGAACATGCTGCATTTTTTAACAACGTTTAAAACAATGTCGTTTTTCGGGTTGTAAAAAAATGATCGTGTGTGGGCTAAAACGACGTTAAAAACCCGCGCATGCTCAGAAGCAAGTTATGAGATGGGAGCGCTCGTTCTGGTAAAACTAGCGTCCGTAATGGAGATCGCACATTCATCACGCTGTAACAGACTGAAAAGAGCGAATCGTCTTTTACTAACACGGAATCAGCTAAAAGCAGCCCCAAGGGCGGCCCCATCCGCATGGAACTTCCCCTTTATAGTGACGTTGAACGTGTTGTACGTCACCGCGCTTTGCTAGAGCATTTTTTAAAAACGATCGTGTGTGGGCAACATCGTTTTAATGATGAAGTTGGAAAAAACTAAGGGCCAAATTCTCAAAAAACCTGCCTAACTTAAATTTCAGCAGTTAAGTTACACTGACTTAAAATTTCTACCTAAGTGCCCGATCGTCAAAGCACTTACCTAGAAATTTCAGGCCGTGTAACTTAAGTGCCGCCGTCGTAAGGCGGTCCTCCTCTTCTGGGGGCGTTTAAAATTTAAATGAGGCGCGCTCCCGCGCCGGCCGTACTGCGCATGCGTGTGACGTCATTTTCCCGACGTGCAGCGCGCGAACGTAATTAACGCCGGGCGGCTTTGAGAACTTCGACGGGACACTAAAGTTGCGACGGGTGAAAAAAAAAGACGCGCCGGGAAAACAAATAATTATAAAAAAAAATGACAGCGTTGCTCAGCATGCATTCCTGAAAGGGAGAACTCCATGACAATTTTCAAAGAAAAAACCGGCATGGGTTCCCCCCCCAGGAGCATACCAGGCCCTTAGGTCTGGTATGGGTTGTAAGGAGACCCCCCACGCCGAAAAATTGACGTAGGGGGTCCCCCTACAATCCATACCAGACCCGTATCCAAAGCACGCTACCCGGCCGGTCAGGAAGGGAGTGGGGACGAGCGAGCGCCCCCCCCTCCTGAGCCGTGCCAGGCCGCATGCCCTCAACATGGGGGGGTTGGGTGGTCTGGGGCAGGGGGGCGCACTGCGGGCCCCCCCACCCCAGAGCACCCTGTCCCCATGTTGATGAGGACAGGACCTCTTCCCGACAACCCTTGCCGTTGGTTGTCGGGGTCTGCGGGCGGGGGCTTATCGGAATCTGGGAGTCCCCTTTAATAAGGGGGCCCCCAGATACCGGCCCCCCACCCTAAGTGAATGGATATGGGGTACATCGTACCCCTATCCATTCACCTGGAGGCAAAAAGTAAAAGTTAGTAAACACACAACACAAGGCTTTTTAAAATAATTTATTATTCTGCTCCGGAGGCCCCCCCTGTCTTCGTTATTAGCTCAATTACCAGGGGGGGCTTCTTCTTCCACTCTCCGGGGGTCTTCTCCGCTCTCCGGGGGGGGTTTCTTCTTCCGCTCTCCGGGGGGGGGGCTTCTCCGCTCTCCGGGGGGCTTCTTCCATCTTCTCCCCTCTTCCGCTGTTGACTCGGCGAACCCCGGTTCTTCTCCAGCTGTCCGGTGCCTTCTTCTTCAGCGCTAGCTGCCTGCTATGTTTGTGTGTTAGCTCAATTAGTAACAGGCAGCCGGCGCGGTCTTCTGTGACGTCAGGTTCTTCTGTTCTTCTCCCCTCTTCCGATGTTGACTCGTCGCATCTTGTCGCTGTAATGATGGAAGCGCGCCTTGCATCCCATTTATATAGGCATCACCGTCCCATCATGCTCCGGTAGGTACCCACGCAGTGCGCCCCCCTGCCCCAGAGCACCCAACCCCCCCATGTTGAGGGCATGCGGCCTGGCACGGCTCAGGAGGGGGGGGGGGCGCTCGCTCGTCCCCACTCCCTTCCTGACCGGCCGGGTAGCGTGCTTTGGATACGGGTCTGGTATGGATTGTAGGGGGACCCCCTACGTCAATTTTTCGGCGTGGGGGGGTCTCCTTACAACCCATACCAGACCTAAGGGCCTGGTATGCTCCTGGGGGGGGAACCCATGCCGGTTTTGAATTTTAAAATTGCCGTGGAGTTCTCCCTCGGGAATGCATACCAAATGCCGTCGCTGGAATGGGCCTTTACAATGTGTGACTAACTTTCCACATTATAAAACCAGCCCTAGTTTTGCGCAGGCAAATTCAGAACTTAGGCAGAAATCACAATGATGAAATGCTTTGAAAATCTGCTTAAGTCCTCATTTGCATACGCAAAGCTGCATTTCAATGAGAAATGCCCCCAGTGGCGGATGCGGTACTGCATCCTAAGATCTGACCGTGTAAGTGTCTTAGGCCTCGTACACACGACAGAGAAACTCGACGTGCTTGGCACGTCGAGTTCCTCGTCGAGTTTTGGGATGAAGCCGCCGAGGAGCTCGGCGGGCCGCCTTCTCCCATAGAACAAGGAGGACAACGAGAAAATAGAGAACATGTTCTCTATTTTCTCGTCGAGTTCCTCGGCGGCTCCATCGAGCCAAAACTGTACAGACGACAGAGTTTCTCGGCAGAATCCAGCTCCGACCGAGGTTCTGGCTGAATTCTGCCGAGAAACTCGGTCGTGTGTACGGGGCCTTAGAGCTGAACTGGGTAAATGACCTGTTAGTATTGCTGTAAATCTTTCCGCCATTTCTACTAGTGATGATGTAAGTGGCGGAATTCTAACCCTCTCCTAATTCTCTCTTTTAGGACTCCATCATTTATGACCAAAAACGGAGCATCACAGACCGGCCCAGCAGCTGACCTGTGACCTCTTACACCATGACCTGTTACACCACGACTTGTAACCCATTACACCATGACCTGTGACCTGTTACGCCGTGACCTCCTACACCGCGACCTGTTACACCACGACTTGTAACCCATTACACCATGACCTGTGACCTGTTACACTGTGACCTGTGACCTGTTACACTGTGACCTGTGACCTGTTACACCATGACCTGTGACCTGTTACACCGTGAACTTTGATCTGTTACATCGTGACCTATTACATCGTGACCTGTTACACTCTGACCTGTTACACTCTGACCTGTGACCTGTTACACCATGACCTGTGACCTGTTACACTCTGACCTGTTACACCGAGACCTGTGACCTGTTACACCATGACCTGTGACCTGTTACACTCTGACCTGTTACACCATGACCTGTGACCTGTTACACTCTGATCTGTTACACTGAGACCTGTGACCTGTTACACCATGACCTTTTACACTCTGACCTGTGACCTGTTACACCGTGACCTGTGACCTGTTACACTCAGACTTGTGACCTGTTACACTGTGACCTGTGACCTGTTACACCATGACCTGAGACCTGTTACACTCTGACCTTTTACACCGAGACCTGTGACCTGTTACACCATGATCTTTTACACTCTGACCTGTTACACCATGACCTGTGACCTGTTACACTCTGACCTGTTACACCATGACCTGTGACCTGTTACACCATGACCTGTGACCTGTTACACTGTGACCTGTGATCTGTTACACCATGACCTGTGACCTGTTACACTCTGACCTGTGACCTGTTACACCATGACCTGAGACCTGTTACACTCTGACCTTTTACACTCTGACCTGTGACCTGTTACACCATGACCTGTGATCTGTTACACCATGACCTGTGACCTGTTACACTGTGACCTTTGACCTGTTAAACCATGACCTGTGACCTGTTACACCATGACCTGTGACCTGTTACACCGTGACCTGTGACCTGTTACACTCTGACCTGTGACCTGTTACAACGTGACCTGTGACCTGTTACACTCTGACCTGTTACACCATGACCTGTGACCTGTTACACTGTGACCTGTTACACTGTGACCTGTGATCTGTTACACCATGACCTGTGACCTGTTACACTGTGACCTTTGACCTGTTAAACCATGACCTGTGACCTGTTACACTGTGACCTGTTACACTGTGACCTGTTACATTGTGACCTCTGACCTATTACATTGGGACCTGTAACCTGTTTACCAAAAATTGGGTATAATATTGTACTTGTTTGCATTAAAGTGTATTTTTTCCCCAAAAAAAATAAATAAATTAATTGTTGCACAAATATGTCAAAACATAAAAAAACAGCTGTCACTATTTTATTATCCATGTCCTCTGCTTTGAGAAAATATATATTTTTGTTCGGGGGGGGGAAGGGATTTTTTATGTATATATACAGGCCCAGATTCAAGAAGCTATTGCGCGGCGCAATAGCTGTTTTGCTCCCGCGTAGCGAATGCCCCTGATTCAGGAACATCGCTACGCGGACTGCAGCCTAGGATATGACAGACGTAAGCCTCCTTATGCCTTCATATCTCAGGCTGCATTCTTGCATTGGCCGCTAGGGGGCGCGGCCATTGTGATCGGCGTATAGTATGCAAATTGCATACTACCACCGATTCACAAAAGTTGCGCGGGCCCTGCGCACGCAAGGTACGGAGTTTCCGTACGGCGACTTTAGCATAAGGCTGCTCCTACTCATAGTAGGCGCAGCCAATGCTAAAGTATAGCCACCCTTCCCGCTCGTGAAATTTGAATTTCACGTTGTTTACGTAAGTGATTCGTGAATGGCGCTGGACGCCATTCACGTTCACTTAGAAGCAAATGACGTCCTTGCGACGTCATTTGCCGCAATGCACGTCGGGAAAGTTTCCCGACGGAGCATGCGCTGTTCGCTCGGCGCGGGAGCGCGCCTAATTTAAATGATTCCCGCCCCCAGCGGGATCATTTACATTAGGCGCCCTTACGCAGGGCAAATTAGCATAGCGCCCGCGCAATTTACGGAGCTACTGCTCCGTGAATCGCGGGCAAATCGAAATATTTGCGTGGGCGCAGAGCAAAAATCGTTGCCCTTTGCCCACGCAAATATTGCGCGGATCTACCTGAATCTGGGCCACAGTATATATACACACATTTAATTCCTGATCTCTGCAGTTTCTATATTTCATGTGATCTGTGTATATCTGTTGATTAAACATGAAGTCTGCCTCCCCCTGGTGGTGTTCATTTGTCATGACGTCTCCTTGTTGGATATCGCAGATCTCAGTCTGTACAATCACATACACAGCATCAGATCTTTCCTAGAGTAAGGTGACCAGATTTTTAAAATGAAATCCGGGGACATATTTTTTCTTTACTAGTAATGGCAACAATCAGCGACTCTCTGCCTGTCGCCGCCGCCTCACAGCCTCTCAAGTCTTACTCTTCAGGCCCCGGCTACTACTGGATGGGAAGCGGAGGAAGATCACTCCGCCAGGGAAGGCAAGGAGATAGGCAGGTGGCTGGCCGGGATTTGAGCCAAGGCAGAAGAACATGCGCCCGAAACTGAATGGGCATGCACCCGAAAGTGAAGAAATATTCCCTCCGCTCCGACCAGCACATGATCATCGGAAAGGGGCACAGATAATGGGAAAAAATACAACACCCCTATGCTAGTAGACACGGCGGAGCGGGGGGGTGTAATTCTAATTTTTTATTTTAATTCTGCACTGACTGTCTTTAAAATTGCCCCTGCCCCCTATTAAATCCAATCTGGGGACAAAACCAGGGACAGACTTGGTCCGGGGACAATGTCCTTAATCGGGGGACTGTCCCCTGAAACTGGGGATGTCTGGTCACCCTATCCTAGAGGACAATCCAGAGTAGGATGACCACGTGTCCCGGATTGCCCGGGACAGTCCCGCATTTTGCAGGTCTGTCCCGGGCACATTCATTCCAGGACAATACAGTGTCCTGGAATGAAACTGACACAGCCCCCCCCCCCCCCCCCCCGGGCCAATCTGATGCCCCAAAAAAGGCCGCCACTTCACCGCTTTACTTGCTGACAGTACTTGTCCTGGCAATCCCGCCCCTGCTTGAAATTGGAGAAATCATAAATCCCGCCTCTTGGGCCAGATTCTCAAAGGCGTTACGACGGTGCAAAGCCATTTGCGCCGTCGTAAGTCCTAATCTGGCCCGGTCTATCTATGCGACTGATTCTTAGAATCAGTTACGCATTGATATCCCTTAGATCTGACAAGCGTAAGTCTCTTACGCTGTCAGATCTTAAATGCTAGGTGTCGCCGACGTCGCCGACGTCATTTTCCCCGTCGCTTATGTAAATTAGCAATTCACGTCGATTCCCGAACGTACGCGCGAACGACGCAGAGAATTTACGACGTTTACGTTAGCGTAAACTTGCCCCTGCTAATATGAGGGGCAAGTTTACGTAGGTCCGTCGTATGCCATGTTAAGTATGGCGTCGGGTCAGCGCCAGCTTGTTCCGTCGGTTACGTTGTTTTCCTAAGTCGTCCGCGAATACGACTTTACGTCAATGACGCCCACGTCGGCGTCATTGACGTTTTCCGTCGAGAACTGGAGCATGCGCACTGGGCTATTTTAAGCCCGGCGCATGCGCAGTTCGATCGGCGCGGGGGCGCGCTTAATTTAAATACAAGCCGCCCCCTTTGAATTACGCGGCCTTACGCCGGGCCAATTACACTACGCCAACGCAAATTACAGAGCAAGTGCTTGGAGAATACGGCACTTGCTCCAGTAAGTTGCGGCGGCGTAGTGTAAATGGCTTACGCGACGCCGCCGCAGATTCTACAAGAATCTGGCCCCTAGTGTCCAATCACTGTGCTGCGATTCGTCACAGCACAAGCTGATTTTTGGGAAGGGAGGGTGTCCCTGAATGGTAGTTTAGAAATGTGGTCACCCTAATCCAGAGATTCAGGCCGGGTTCACACATATGTGAATTGGAATGAGAGTTTCCATCCAAGCATCCAATTCGCATGACAGGAGATCTCAATGTAGCCGCTTCACACACCTCCGGTCCACATGGAAAAAGGGGTCCTGTGCGTCTTCTGGTCCGATTCAGGTGCAAATTCAGGCAAACATTTGGACCTTGTTCGCAGCTGAATCGGTGAACAGGGACGCCCCGGACTCCATGCCGTGAGCCACGGCATATGTGAACAGAGCCGTATTCTATGGATTCTCTCCTCTCTCCTCATCAGCTAATTGCTGATCAGACGCTGATTGCGGCAAGGTGTATCTCTCTGTTATATACCACAGAGGACAGAACAAGCAATACCATTCCAGAGCGATTAAATATCGGGATAGTTATATAGGAGTATATAAAAAATAGAAAAACCTTTATTGTACAACAGGTTTAAAAATTGTCTGCTTGAAGACGTTAATTTTACGAAACGTACGTTCGCGGCGCAGCCTGGTCACGTGTACTCCCTACGTCACATCCGGCAATCTGGCTTGAGCTTCCGACTGGTGAAACGCACGCCGTCGAGGAAGTGGAGGAACCACAAGTGCTTTTCCTCATGAGTCTGCAGCCCCAGTGCCGGGTTGGGTACCTTTTAAAGTAAGCGGCCATTTGGCCTTTTTTGTTCTGTCATTTTATTATTTTATTAAATGGTTTGCAGTATGGAAGTTTTGGCTTTTTCATTCCATGTTTCATCTCTGCAATGGAGGTCTTGAGCCAATACCCACATCTCCCGTTTATGGCCAAGTGTGCAGGCACGCTCCTGCTAAGCGCATGAGATCTTTTTCTAATCAAAAAGATCCATTGAGTCTGGTAAGCACATTCCCCTTCTGTGCACTTTGGGTGTCTTATCCTTGCATATGGTAAAGGAACAAGTTTGCACTGTCTGGACAACAATCCTTTTACAGCAAGATTTTGTTTTTTGTTGGTGGATGGATTTTGGAAATTAATCACCTTTTTTTTTTTTCAATTGGGACAATTTTTTATCTTTTTTGCTTTGTAAATTTTTCCTTAGAAAGAGTCAAAGGGCCAGATTCTCGTACTTTTGCGGCGGGCGTAGCGTAAGCCATTTACACTACGCCGCCGCAACTTACTGGAGCAAGTGCCGTATTCCTCAAGCACTTGCTCCGTAGTTTGCGGAGGCGTAGTGTAAAAGGCCCGGCATATCCCCGCGTAATTCAAAGGGGGCAGCTTGTATTTAAATTAAGCGCGCCCCCGTGCCGATCGAACTGCGCATGCGCCAGGCTTAAAATAGCCCAGTGCGTATGCTCCAGTTCTCGACGGAAAACGTCAATGACGCCGACGTGTGCGTCATTGACGTAAAGTCGTATTCAAGAACGACTTAGGAAAACGACGTACCCGACGGGATAAGACGACGCGGACCCAACGCCATACTTAACATGGCATACGGCGGACTGGCGTAAGGTTACCACTCATATAGCAGGGGTAATCTTATGCTTACGTAAGCGACGGCTACGCAACGCGAATTCGTTCGGGAATCGGCGTATCAGGCTCATTTGCATAAACAAATGAGACCTGAACGTAAACGCCACCTAGCGGTCGGCGTTGTATTGCATTTAGGATCCGACGGTGTAAGTGATTTACACTAGTCGGATCCTAGCCTAATTCCGGCGTATCTTGTTTTGTGAATACAAAATAATGATACGCCGGCGGGAAATTTTCGAATTACGCCGGTGTATCAGTAGATACTCCGGCGTAACTCTTCTGAGAATCTGGCCCAAACACTTTCTTTATGGACTTATAATATGTGTGCAATACTTTTTGGTGATTTATTTTAAAGATTTATTACCACTAATTGTTTATCACTGGTTTATCCACTTGGGAGGATTTTATGATTTGTATTTTTCTCACTTTAGTATATTTAATATTTATGAGTGTTTTTTATAATCACTTTCTAGCGCCCTCCTTTTTCACTTAAAAATTGTCTGGTCTAGACACTTCACGTCCTGATCTTATACCATTCCTACAATATACATCTACTCCAGGGATACATGAAATTATTAAAATAAATTGTCTATCCACCAAGTCATCCCAACGCGTTTCAACTTATATAAAGTCTTCATCAGGGGATAAGGAAGTGGAAGCAATCAAAGAAATGTACCTGACTGGATGTCCAGACCGACAGGCAATGGCTCAGTGGTGTTGACCACACGGGTCTCAGCCCAACCACAGACCTCAAGCCCCACAGAAGACAAATGGCTATCAATGAGAAGTCAACAGAGGCGGCTTGCTCGCATTCACTAATGGAAGAGCCAGTGGAGTCCATGCGTGCTGTCTACCCATGCTGGATGGCTTTATAGAAGATTGCTCTCCTTTTTCTGCAGTTATCTACACATATATTTTGTGGGATCTTACTCTTCCATTCAGTGGCCCGCAACGCCACTGAATACAATACACAGATTCATGCATTGCCAGGGGGTCTCAAACCGGCGGCCCTCCAGATGTTGCAGAACTACAAGTCCCATCATGCCTCTGCCTGTGGGAGTCATGCTGGTAACTGTCAATGCCTCATGGGACTTGTAGTTTCACAACAGCTGGATGGACACCCGTTTAAGACCCTTGCTAGGACCACTCGTGATCCCAACTGCAGAAATTGCACTAAGGGGGGTCTGCACTGAAGGAGGGGGATTTGCACCAAGGGGGGTCAGCACTGATGGAGGGGGGGTTTGCACTGAAGGGGGTCTGCCCTGATGGAGGGGGGGGGGGGTTCTGCACTGAGGGGGGTCAGCACTGATGAAGGGGGGATTTGCACTGAGGGGGGTCTGCATTGATAGAGGGGGTTGTTCTGCACTGAGGGGGGTCAGCACTGATGGACTGCACTCTGCACTGAGGGTGATCTGCCCTGATGGAGGGGCATCTGCATTGAGGGGAGTCAGCACAGATGGAGGGGGGTCTGCCTTGATGGAGGTGGGTGGTCTCCACTGAGGGGAGGTCTGCTCTGATGGGGGAGGTGGTCTGCACTGAGGTTGGTCTGCACTGATGGGGGAAGGTGGTCTGCACTGAGGTTGGTCTGCACTGATGGACTGCACTCTGCACTGAGAGTGATCTGCCCTGATGGAGGGGCATCTGCACTGAGGGGAGTCAGCACTGATGGAGGGGAGGTCTGCCCTGATGGGGGGGGGTGGTCTACACTGAGGTTGGTCTGCACTGATGGAGGGGGGTCTGCACTGAGGGTGGTCTGGACTGATGGAGGGGGTCTGCCCTGATCAAGGTGGGTGGTCTGCACTGAGGGGAGGTCTGCCCTGATGGGGGAGGTGGTCTGCACTGAGGTTGGTCTGCACTGATAGGGGGAGGTGGTCTGCACTGAGGTTAGTCTGCACTGATGGAGGGGGGTCTGCACTGATGGAGGGGGTCTGGACTGATGGAGGGGGTTGCCCTAATGGAGGGGGGTCTGCCCTGATGGAGGTGGGTGGTCTGGACTGAGGGGAGGTCTGCCCTGATGGGGGAGGTGGTCTGCACTGAGGTTGGTCTGCACTGATGGGGGAGGTGGTCTGCACTAAGGTTGGTCTGCACTGATGGAGGGGGGTCTGCACTGAGGGTTGTCTGCACTGATGGAGGGGGTCTGCACTGAGGGTGGTCTGCGCTGATGGAGGGGGGGGTCTGTGCTCTACACTAATGGAGGGGGGTCTGCATTCTGCACTGAGGGGGGTCTACACTAATGGGGGTCTGCACTGAGGGGGGGTGGGTCAGCACTCATAGAGTGGGGTCTGTACTGAGGGGGTCTATACTGGTGGATGGGGGTCTGTACTTAGTGGAGGCGGTCTATAATAAGATTGGGGGCCTGTGCTTAATGAAGGAGGGTCTGTAGTTAGTCTGTACAGAGGGAGGGGGTCTGTACTGAGGGGGGACCAGGTACCTGTTTAATACAAGGTATTTACTCCAACTTCCGGCAAAAGAGCACCACAGAATCCGCGGCGAACTACGCCATGTCCGGCCCCTCCTCCCCCTGTCTTCTGGGAGACACACAGGTCCCAGAAGACAGCAGGGACCAGTCAGAATGCGCAGTGCGCCCCCCACACACGCAGTAGGAAACAGGCTGTGAAGCCCCTAAAGATGCCGGCGCCTGCACCCGGGAGCCGAGGGATGGGTCGGCTTCGGGCGAGGATATTGCGAGCACCCTGGACAGGTAGGTGTCCTTATTTGAAACTTTATTTTTTTATGTATTTAGCAGGCGGAACTTCACTTTAAGTGGTTAATTAAAAGTGTATTTTTTCCGCTTGAGAAACTGCTGCGCAAATACAGCGTGATATAAAATATTGCAATTTATTCTCCAGGGTCTCTGCTATAAAATAAAAGATGTTTTGTTTTCTCCTCAGTCACTATAAAGTGTTACATTGTGTTTTTTTTCTCCTCGGTCACTATAAAGTGTTACATTGTTGTGTGTTGTTTGTTGCACAGATGATGTTCTCTAAGAGTTCTGTACGGGAAGTGTACGCCGTCTCCTCCACATTCTAGGATTTCCTCGCTCCTTATCTGGCCCCCTGCCTTCCACAGCCCAGAAAACTGGCCTGGGGCCAAAACTCCGCTCCCCCGCCCTTCTGATAAACACGCAGCAGAGTTAACCCCCCGGTGACCGCCCGGGATAATAAGTAGGAATATAACCGTCACACCGAATGTCTCTTCGCCGCGGATCAGATCGGCGGGCCGGTGACTGCGACCGATCGATGTAATAGTCCTGACATTCCGTCCTGGAGGACGTTATTAGAGGGGGAGCCCCTCCATCTTTATTCCCCCCCCCTCCTCCTTCCTTCAAATCTCTGACCAGGACCCACCGTTGGAAAGGGCGTGTCACCGATCGGCACCGGGACTGCAGGTAACAATAACACGGCTCTGCATAGCAACCAATCAGCTTCCAGGTTTTATCATCAAAGTTTCACCGATCAACAGATAGTCAGAGTTACTTAAAGTGTCTGTTCACCCTGACAGCACTCTGACCGCATTTTTACCCCATTGGTCGGTTAAATATGGGGGCTTTGTAATGTAAAAGGGTCCAGAGGTACGGGGGCTGTGTAATGTAAAGGGGTCCGGAGGTGCAGGGGGTTGTGTAATGTAAAGGGGTCCAGAGGTGCAGGGGGCTGTGTAATGTAAAGGGGTACAGAGGTGCAGGGGGCAGTGTAATGTAAAGGGGGTCAGAGGTGCGGGGGCTGTGTAATGTAAAGGGGGTCAGAAGTGCAGGGGGCTGTGTAATGTAAAGGGGGTCAGAGGTGCGGGGGCTGTGTAATGTAAAGGGGGTCAGAGGTGCGGGGGCTGTGTAATGTAAAGGGGGTCAGAGGTGCGGGGGCTGTGTAATGTAAAGGGGGTCAGAGGTGCGGGGGCTGTGTAATGTAAAGGGGGTCAGAGGTGCGGGGGCTGTGTAATGTAAAGGGGTCCAGAGGTGCAGGGGGCTGTGTAATGTAAAGGGGGCCAGAGGTACGGGGGCTGTGCAATGTAAAGAGGGCCAGAGGTGCGGGGGCTGTGCAATGTAAAGAGGGCCAGAGGTGCGGGGGCTGTGTAGTGTAAAGGGGGTCAGAGGTGCAGGGGGCTGTGAAATGTAAAGGGGTCCAGAGGTGCAGGGGGCTGTGTAATGTAAAGGGGGCCAGAGGTACAGGGACTGTGTAATGTAAATGTAATAATGTTATAGAGCACCTTTGGGATGTGATGGAACGGGAGATTGATTGGACAGTGATGTGCAGCCGACCAATCTGCAACAACTGTGTGATGTTATCATGTCACTATGGAGCAAAATTGTTTCCAACTAGGGATGAGCTGAACACCCCCCTGTTCGGTTCGCACCAGAACTTGCGAACACACCAAACGTTCGTGTGAACATTAGAACCCCATTAAAGTCTATGGGACTCGAACATTTGAAATCTAAAGTGTTAAACTTAAAGGCTAATATGGAAGTTATTGTCCTAAAAAGTGTTTGGGGACCCGGGTCCTGCCCCAGGGGACATGTATCAATGCAAAAAAAAAGTTTTAAAAACGGCCGTTTTTTCAGGAGCAGTGAATATAATAATGCTAAAAGTGAAACAATAAAAGTGTAATATTCCTTTAAATTTCGTACCTGGGGGGGGGGGGGTGTAAAGTCAGCATGTGAAATAGCGCATGTTTCCCGTACATAGAACTGTCCCTGCACAAAGTGTCATTTCTGAAAGAAAAAAAGTCATATAAAACCGAACTTGCGGCTATAATGAATTGTCGGCTCTGGCAATTCAGAGAGGATTCATTCATAAAAAAAAATAGCGTGGGGGTCCCCCCAAATTCCATCACCAGGCCCTTCAGGTCTGGAATGGATATTAAGGGGAACCCCGCCGTCAATTAAAAAAAAAATGACGTGGGGTTCCCCCCAAATATCCATACCAGGCCCTTCAGGTCTGGTGTGGATATTAAGGGGAACTCCACCCCAAATTTAAAAAAAAATGGCGTGGAGTTCCCCCAAAAATTCACACCAGACCCCTTATCCGAGCACGTTAACCTTTCCAGTCGCAAAAAAGAGGGGGGGACAGAGTGCGCCCCCCCTTTCCTGAACCGTACCAGGCCACATGCCCTCAACATGGGGAGGATGTCCCCATGTTGATGGGGACAAGAGCCTCATCCCCACAACCCTTGCCCGGTGGTTGTGGGGGTCTGCGGGCGGGGGGCTTATCAGAATCTGGAAGACCCTTTTATCAAAGGGGACCCCCAGATCCTGGCCCCCCCCTATGTGAATTGGTAATGGGGTACATTGTACCCCTACCATTTCACGAAGGAAGTGTAAATAGTTGGAAAAAACACACACACACACCGTAGAAAAAAATCCTTTATTAATAAAAAAAAGAAAATAAATCCAGCGGGGATAATCCACTCGGTCCCAGCTCCCTGCTCCAACGTTGTCTGTATCCAGCGACGGGTGATCTCCTCTCCGGTCCAGCGATGAGAAGATCTTCCATGATCCAGAGCGCAGAATCGCACCACCTCCTCTCTCCCCCGGACACAGCCCGGCGAATGACGCGGCTGAAGCTGTGACATTTCTTTTATTGGTGAGACGGGGCCACCCGTCACGTGACCCCGCCCCCTCTGCTACATCGCTGGGGAAGCCTGGCTTCCCCCTTGCGTCAGAGGGGGTGGGGTCACATGACGGGTGGCCCCGCCTCACCTATAAAAGAAATGTCAAAGCTCCAGGCGCGTCATTCGCTGGGCTGTGTCCGGCGGAGAGAGGAGGCGGGCGATGCTGCGCTCTGGATCCCGGAAGATCTTCTCATCGCTGGACCGGAGAGGAGATCACCCGTCGCTGGATACAGACAACGTTGGAGCAGGGAGCTGGGACCGAGTAGATTACCACCGCTGGATTTATTTTCTTTTTTTTTTATTAATAAAGGATTTTTTTCTACGGTGTGTGTGTGTTTTTTTTACAACTATTTACACTTCCTTTGTGAAATGGTAGGGGTACAATGTACCCCATTACCAATTCACATGGGGGGGCCAGGATCTGGGGGTCACCTTTGTTAAAGGGGTCTTCCAGATTCTGATAAGCCCCCCGCCCGCAGACCCCCACAACCACCGGGCAAGGGTTGTGGGGATGACATCCTCCCCATGTTGAGGGCACGTGGCCTGGTACGGTTCAGGAGAGGGCGGGGGGTGCACTCTGTCCCCCCTCTTTTCTGCGGCCGGCCAGGTTAACGTGCTCGGATAAGGGGTCTGGTGTGGATTTTTGGGGGAACTCCACGCCATTTTGTTAAAAAATTTGGGGTGGAGTTCCCCTTAAAATCCACACCAGACCTGAAGGGTCTGGAATGGATATTTGGGGGGGACCCCACGTCATTTTTTTTTAAATTGACGGCGAGGTTCCCCTTAATATCCATACCAGACCTGAAGGGCCTGGTAATGGAATTTGGGGGGACCCCCACACTATTTTTTTTTTTTATGAATGAATTCCCTATGAATTGCCGGGAGCCGACAATTCATTAGAGCCGCAAGTCCGGTTTTAAATTACTTTTTTTCCTTTCAGAAATGACACTTTGTGCAGAGACAGTTCTATGTACGGGAAACATGCACTATTTCACATGCTGACTTTACACCCCCCCTAGGTACGAAATTTAAAGTAATATTACACTTTTATTGTTTCACTTTTAGCATTATTAAAATTCACTGCTCCCGAAAAAATAGCAGTTTTTAAAACTTTTTTTTGCATTGATACATGTTTCCTGGGACAGGACCCGGGTCCCCAAACACTTTTTAGGACAATAACTTGCATATTAGCCTTTAAAATTAGCACTTTAGATTTCTCCCATAGACTTTAACAGGGTGTTCCGCGGCTTTTCGAATTTGCCGCGAACACCCCAAATTGTTCGTTTTTCGCCGAACAGGCAATGTTCGAGTCGAACATGAGTTTGACTCGAACTCGAAGCTCATCCCTATTTCCAACGCCTTGTATCTATGCCACCAAGAATGAAGGCAAAAGGGGGTCCAACCCGGTACTAGGTATGTGGACCTAATAAAGTGTCCGGTGAGTGTATATATATATACAGTATTTACAATAATGGCCTAATAACTCCTCTTACTACATTATGTGGCTCCTCCTATCACTGCATGACCCTCCCCATTATGCTGTATACTGTGCTGGGGTCAGTTATAGGTGGAGTAACCCTTCTCTTTTTCTTTCATTTTTTCAGACAGACCTTTTGCTTGACCCACCATGTCCTTCCCAGGTAATATACACCATTTGTATGTCGGATTTGTGTGTCCCCTCCTGACACTTGGTGACTCGTCTTTGGGACGCCCCTTGGTGACTCATCTTTGGGACGCCCCTTGGTGACATTTCTGTGGGAGACTATTTGATGACTCTTCTGTGGAGGCCTTTGGTGACTTTTCCGAGGGGAGTTCTTTGATTCTTTTGTGGGGGATTCATTGGTGACTTTTCTGTGGGGAGGGGCTTTGGTGACTTTTCTGTGGGAGGCCCTTTGGTGACTCCCCGCTGGGCCTTTGGTTACTTTTCTGTGGGACTGTGGGAGCTCTTTGGTGACTGTTTTGGGAGGGATCCATTGGTCACTTTTCTGTGGGGGGGAGGGGCTTTGGTGACTTTTCTGTGGGAGGCCATTTGGAGACTTTTCTTTGGGGGGCCCCTTGGTGACTCATCTTTGGGACGCCCCTTGGTGACATTTCTGTGGGAGACTATTTGATGACTCTTCTGTGGAGGCATTTGGTGACTTTTCCGAGGGGAGTTCTTTAATTCTTTTGTGGGGGATTCATTGGTGACTTTTCTGTGGGGGGCTTTGGTGACTTTTTTGTGGGAGGCCCTTCGGTGACTCCCCGCTGGACCTTTTGGTTACTTTTCTGTGGGACTGTGGGAGCTCTTTGGTGACTGTTTTGGGAGGGATCCATTGGTCACTTTTCTGTGGGGGGGAGGGGCTTTGGTGACTTTTCTGTGGGAGGCCATTTGGAGACTTTTCTGTGGGGGGCCCCTTGGTGACTCATCTTTGGGACGCCCATCCCTTGGTGACATTTCTGTGGGAGACTATTTGATGACTCTTCTGTGGAGGCCTTTGTTGACTTTTCCAAGGGGAGTCCTTTGTTTCTTTTGTGGGGGATCCATTGGTCCCTCTTCTGTGGGGGGGGGGCTTTGTTTTTTTTCTGTGGGAGGCCCTTTGGTGACTCTTCTGTGGAGGCTTTTTGTGATTCTTCTGAGGGGAGTCCTTTGATGATTCTTTTGTGGGGGATTCATTGGTCACTTTTCTGTGTGGGGGTGGGGGGTTTGATGTCTTTTCTGTGGGAGGCCCTTCGGTGACTCCCCGCTGGGCCTTTTGGTTACTTTTTTGTTGGGGGGCTTTGATTACTCTTATGTGGGACTGTGGGAGCTCTTTGGTGACTGTTTTGGGAGGGATCCATTTGTCTCTTTTCTGTGGGGGCATTTGGTGATTCTTCTGTGGGAGGCCATTTGGAGACTTTTCTTTGGAGGGGGCCCTTGGTGACTCGTCTTTGGGACTTCCCTTGGTGACATTTCTGTGGGAGACTATTTGATGACTTTTCTGTGGAGGCCTTTAGTGACTTTTCTGAGGGGAGCTCTTTGGTGACTCTTCTATGGGGGATCCATTGGTCCCTCTTCTGTGGGGGTGGGGGCTTTGTTTTTTGTTTTCTGTGGGAGGCCCTTTGGTGACTCTTCTGTGGAGGCTTTTTGTGATTCTTCTGAAGGGAGTCCTTTGATGGTTCTGTTTTGGGGGAATAATTGGTCACTTTTCTGTGGAAGGGGCTTTGGTCACTTTTCTGTGGAGGGGGCTTTGGTGACTCTTCTGTGGAGGCCCTTTGGTCACTTTTCTGTGGGAGGCCCTTCGGTGACTCCACGCTGGGCCCTTTGATTACTTTTCTGTTGGGGGCCTTTGATGACTCTTTTGTGGGAGACCCTTCTGTGACTTTCTGTGGAGGCCTTTGGTAACTCTTCTGAAGGCAAGCCCTTTGTCACTGTTAATAAAGACTTTCTTTGAAAAGCCAATTTATTATTTTAGCTCTGTGTATCATTTCCTGACTCTGTCATAATATTAAAAAAAAATAAAAAGGTTGTTTCCTGAAAGGACAAAATATGTTTTTCAGCTCGTTGTAGAACTTCTGCCAAGAGGTTTTCTTTTCTTCTTCCTAATGAGCACTTTCAGAAGGGGAAACAGCAATGTCTGCCTCTAAGTGACTCTTAGGTCAGTAGAAGAGGATCCAAAGCCAAATCTTGCTCAGAGGCAGGCAGTAAGCTTCTCAAGCTCCATACAGAGCCATGACAAATGGGCAGAACTGGACTAGAAGTCAGTGACCGGTGGGACTTGGACAGATCCCAGATGAAATGTTTCCAAAGTGCGGGGCGGTTTTAATGAGAGTCCATATATCACTTTAGATCCACGTTAACCAAAATCCTGCCACCAGAGATAATTACAACACAATAGGCACAATAGGAAAGTCCTTTGGTGACTCTTCTATGGGGGTCATTACTGACTCTTCTGTCAGGACCTTTGGTGACTCTTCTATGGGGGCCATTGCTGACTCTTCTGTCAGGACCTTTGGTGACTCTTCTGTAGTGGGCACGTTGCTTTGGTGAATCTTCTGTGGGAGGGGCTTTGATGACTTGTCAGTGTGGGCCTTTGGTGATTCTTCTGTGGAGGGCCTTTTTGTGACTCCTCTGTGGGGGCTGTTTGGAAACTCCTTTGTGGGGGATCCTTTGGTGACTTTTCTGTAGATGGCCCCTTGGTACTCTGTGGGGGCCGTTTGGAAACTCCTTTGTGGGGGGCCCTTTGGTGACTCTTCTGAAGGGTGGCCATTTGGTGACTCTTCTGTGAGTGAGGGGCCTTTATGACTCTTCTGTGCAGACCTTTGGTGACACTTGATGAATTTTGAATGAATACGCAAACTAAATCACCTCAAGGCGCTTTTGCAGCCAGGGTCTGCCTGTGTCTTCACAAGAGGTGGGTTTTAAGCTTCTTCCTGAAGGCCAGATGGTTTTCTTCCAGCGGATGTCCGTGGGTAGACCATTCCATAGCCCGGGTCCTTGGACTGTGAACCTTCGTTAACCTTTTGATTTGTAGCGGGTCTTGGGAATGTGGAGGAGGTTCTGGTTAGTTGACCGGACAGGGTGACTTGGGATTTAGTGCTTTATTTTGTCGCAGAGGTATTGCAGGGCTTTTCCTTGTGTACTTTTGTGAGTGAGGCAGAGGGTCTTAAATGTAACCCGATCCTTCACAGCCAGCCAGTGGAGGGTCCTCAGGGACGGGGTGATTGATTTCCAGTTTTTTTCCCAGTTACCAGTCTGGCTGCTGTGTTCCGAACAACTTGTAGATGTGAAATTTGGTATTTGGGAAGTCCTAGGTAGAGGGAGTTTGCGTAGTCGAGTCGGGAATTGATGATTGTTCCAACTACTGCTGCTGTGTCTCCTTCTGGGATGAAGGAGATGAGTCTACGCAGCAAGCGAAGAAGGTGGTGAGATCCGCTGACTACTGATCCTATTTGTGTGTCCATAGTCATGTCTGAGTCAAAGATGACTCTGAGGCTTTTGACTTTAGTGCTGGTTTACTTCCAAGTGGATGTCCGCGGGTAGGCCCTTCCATAGCCGGGGTCCTTGGACTGTGAATTGACAGTATGATACCCCACATGATGCTATATATATATATGATACCCCACAAACTGACTATATCTCTCCTTATTGCAGGTCATGACTTTGAGGCATCTAAACCCCTCCAGGATGACCCACCCAGTTACAATGTCATCGCCCCATTTGCTCCTCCAGATTCCTATCCACCAACCGCACCCAGTCCAGAGATTATGGGTATACAGTCAGGTCTAGAGCTTCTACTCCAGGTAACTTGACTACCAACTAATTCTTACCACCAGTATCTCCCATTATCTAACCATCAATGACCTTTGTCCACCCTCCTGTGTTTGTCTACCCATTGACCTGAAACCTTTGTCTGCTGTCATCTGTCATAATGTCTGTTACCTTCTGATAATAAGCCCGCCAGTCTGTCACTAATGGGAGGATCCCTAAACATTGGATATGGGGTGGCCATTCACCAGTCTGCCATTGTTTGTAAGGTCCCTAAATGTTCTACATGGGGTGGCCATTTACCAGTCTGCCATTGTTGGTAAGGTTCCCTAAATGTTGTACATGGGCTGACCATTCATGAGTCTGTCCTTGTTGGAAAGGTAACTAAATGTTGGACATGGGGAGACCAATTATCCGTCTGTCATTGTTGGGAAGATCCCCAAATATTGGACATAGGGTGACCATTCACAAGCATATCATCATTGGGATGATCCCTAAATATTGAAGATAGGGTGACAATTCACCAGTCTGTCATTGTTGCGAAGATCCCTAATTTTTGGACACAGGGGGGTGGATTCAAGAAGCAATTGCGCCTGTGTAACCATAGGTTACACAGCGCAATTGCTTACTTGCCCCGGCGTAACGAGTGCCCCTGATTCAGGAACCTCGTTACGCCGACTGCAGCCTAAGATCTGCGCGGCATAAGGCTCTTATGCCCGCATATCTTAGGCTGCATTCTTGCGATGGCCGCTAGGTGGCGTTCCCGTTGTGCTCAGCGTATAGTATGCAAATTGCATACTAACACCGATTCACAACGTTGCGTGAGCCCTGCGTACGCAATTTACTTTGTTTACGTACGGTGGTTTTCGCGCAAGGCTGCCCCTGCTATTAGCAGGGGCAGCCCATGTTACGTATACCCGTCGTTCCTGCGTCGCGAAATTTGAATTTTACGTAGTTTGCGTAAGTGAATCGTGAATGGCGCTGGACGCCATTCACGTTCACTTTGAAGCAAATGACGTCCTTGCGACGTCATTTGCCGCAATGCACGTCGGGAAAGTTTCCCGATGGAGCATGCGCTCTACGATCGGCGCGGGAATGCGCCTAATTTAAATGATTCCCGCCCCCTACGGGATCATTTAAATTGCGCGATCTTGCGCCGGGCATTTTGCCGGCGCGCCAGCGCAATTTACGGAGCTTCTGCTCCGTGAATCGAGGGCAGCGCAAAAAAATTGCGGGGGCACAGGGCAAAAACGTTGCCCTGCGCCTCCGTAAAAAAAGCGCAATTATACCTGAATCCGGCCCAGGGTGTTCATTCGCCTGTCTGTCTGTCACGTACCTGGTGGAGATCGAGCAGTAGAGGGGGCTTCTTTTGCACCTCCTGGTAGAGATGACAGGGAGTGATGGACACAAAGTGGCACGAGGGCCGATGTAGTAGATGGCTCTGGCTGGGCCTTGGCAGAGACCTGATGGCTGGAGATCACTGGGCAGGTACTGAAGACAGGAATTCTGCGTTGCTGGAACAGCAGGCGGAAGCGTAGCTGGAACAGAAGCCATAGGGTCATCAACAGCCGAGCAGAGCAGGTACCGAGATGTGAGGCAGAGACTAAGTCAGAATACAGACCGGGTCTGGTAGCGAGGTACAGGAACATAAGGCAGAAGCAAAGTCAATACAGGCCGAGGTCACATGTAGGTAGGCGGAGATCCAAGACAGGTGCAGAGAAAGCCGGGTCAGATACAAGGAACAGGTCTGGTAACAGGAAACATGCTAAAAGACCAATCAGCAAAGTGTGTATGTCATTGCCTGGTTTAAATAGGCGCACTGGCACCAATGCGCGTACGTGTGCGCACCAAGGCGCTCACGCATACGTCAGTGCATGCCCTTTCTTGTGCACATCCTGGTATGCCCGTGCCTGCGGAGGCATAACGTAAATCGGATACGTTACGCCCGGGCAAAGATACGCGGATCTACGTGAATCTGGCCCAAGGTGACCATTCACTAGTCTATCATCTTTGGGGGGATTCCTAAATATTGAACATGGGGTGACCATTCACTAGTCTATCATCTTTGGGGGGATTCATTAATATTAAACATGGGGTGACCATTCACTAGTCTATCATCTTTGGGGGGGATTCCTTAATATTGCACATGGGGTGACCATTCACTAGTCTATCATCTTTGGGGGGATTCCTTAATATTGAACATGGGGTGACTATTCACTAGTCTATCATCTTTGGGAGGATTCCAAAATATTGAACATGGGGTGACCATTCACTAGTCTATCATCTTTGGGGGGGGATTCCTTAATATTGCACATGGGGTGACCATTCACTAGTCTATCATCTTTGGGGGGATTTCTAAATATTGAACATGGGGTGACCATTCACTAATCTATCTTCTTCGGGGGGATTCCTAAATATTGAACATGGGGTGACCATTCACTAATCTATCATCTTTGGGGGGATTCCTAAATATTGAACATGGGGTGACCATTCACTAATCTATCATCTTTGGGGGGATTCCTAAATATTGGACATGGGGTGACCATTCAGTAGTCTATCATCTTTGGGGGGATTCCTAAATATTGGACATGGGGTGACCATTCACTAGTCTATCATCTTTGGGGGGATTCCTAAATATTGGACATGGGGTGACCATTCACTAGTCTATCATCTTTGGGGGATTCCTAAATATTGGACATGGGGTGACCATTCACTAGTCTATCATCTTTGGGGGGATTCCTAAATATTGGACATGGGGTGACCATTCACTAGTCTATCTTTAATGGGAATATCCATAAATATTGGACATGGGGTGACCATTCACTAGTCTATCTTTAATGGGAAGATCCATAAATATTGGACATGGGGTGACCATTCACTAGTCTATCATCTTTGGGAGGATTCCTAAATATTGGACAAGGGGTTGCCATTCACCAGTCTGTCTTTAATGGGAAGATCCCTAAATATTGAACATGGGGAGACCATTTACCAGTCTGTCATTAATGGAGAAAACCTGAAATATTGGACACGGGGGTACCATTCACCAGCCGGTCTTTAATGGGAAGATCCTAAATATTAGGCATGGGGTGATCATTTCACAGTCTGCCATTGTTGGGAAGATCCCTAAATATTGGACACGGGGGAAGATCCCTAAATATTGGGCATGGGGTGATCATTCACCAGATGTGCACACTGAGTTTAGAAAGAACTCTGATTTTTCCTATGTGTAAAATGATTGTAACGGATGGCAGTTACGTCAGCCGAAACAACCATCCTATCTACCCATGAACATTATTTTTGCGGTATGACCTGGCTCTCTGTTGTTGGTAATGGCAATGAAGTGAGAGCATTCCGGTCATTGGACGGGAATCCATTATCCCCATTTTGTTGATATTATGATCAATGTTATGTGTTGAGTGTCGTTCTTTCCGTCTCTCTTTGTCAGTCCACATTCCACCCATGTCACGTTGATGAATGGTATTTCTGGAAAAGATCGTCAGCTAATACTGGAATTTTTTGTTTCAGATTAACCAGTTAACTGTTCGGGAAAAATGTAAGAAAATTCCCTTATTATATCCAACAGAATTCTCATTATCTGATCTCAAGTTCACATTCATCTGTCCTCTCTCTGTCCAATGTTCATCCTGAGCAGCCATTTTCAATCACGATTCTGTGGAACCCTGAGCTTCCTCTAGAAGTTACCAGGGGTTCCTTGCAAGGTCCAACACCACTTGGCAGAGTCAACTGCGTGACATTAATGTTCAGTGATGTTGGTAAGGGGGGCATTCGTCCCACTGATCACCAATGTAAGGAATATTCTTCCCACTGATCACCAATGTAAGGGACATTCTTCCCACTGATCACCAATGTAAGGAACATTCTTCCCACTGATCACCAATGTAAGGAACATTCTTCCCACTGATCACCAATGTAAGGAACATTCTTCCCACTGATCACCAATGTAAGGAACATTCTTCCCACTGATCACCAATGTAAGGAACATTCTTCCCACTGATCACCAATGTAAGGGACATTCTTCCCACTGATCACCAATGTAAGGGACATTCTTCTCACTGATCACCAATGTAAGGGACATTCTTCCCACTGATCACCAATGTAAGGAACATTCTTCCCACTGATCACCAATGTAAGGAACATTCTTCTCAATGATCACCAATGTAAGGAACATTCTTCTCACTGATCACCAATGTAAGGGACATTCTTCCCACTGATCACCAATGTAAGGAACATTCTTCTCACTGATCACCAATGTAAGGAATATTGGGCCAGATCCACAAAAGAGATACGCCGACTTAACTCGATTTTTCTAAATTTACACGGCGTGTATCTTTGCGCCCGATCCTCAAAACGAGAAGCGCCTGAAATTCGGGCTTTTCCGTCCTACCTAAAAATATTACGCTGGCGCATTCTCGTGCGCAAATTACGCTAGGCACGCCGCTTTATTTGATAGGCAAAGATGCAAATGAGGGAGATAGGGCGATCCACAGAATTAAGTGTGTGCGCCGTAGATTACGCCCTGTGCGCACCTGTTAGTTTTTTGGTGGGATTTTACACATTATAAAAGCAGCCCTAATTTTACACATGCCGTCTGAATGTCTGCTGAAGCAACACCATTCAGGAAGAGCTCAGCACACAAACGTTCAGGACTGAAATCTCTCTGCCAAAATGCCAGGACCAGCAATGATACTAGCTGCATTAGTTGATATAGAGACACAAAGAAGGAGGAGGGCACAGAGGAGGAGGATGAGGGCACAGGAGAGGGTCTACCGCCCACGGCAAGATTTGTTTGGCATGCCTGCTTGTGAAGTTTACCGCACCTACAGATTTACCCGTGAGGCCATCCTGGAATTAACATCAATACTTCAGGATGATATTACCAGCCCAACCCAACGCTCCCATGCCCTGCAGCCACTCACCAAAGTACTGGCCACTTTGCATTTTCTGGCCACTGGCTCATTCCAACGCACAAGTGGAGGCGTGGCTGGGATGGCACAATCCTCCATCAGCAGGTGTGTGCACCAAGTGGTCCCTGCAATCCTGCTGCGCATGGGAAATCAGTTTCAGAAACCCACCCAGGAGGATCAGCGTTTAAAGTCAATGACCGACTTTTACAACCTTGCCAGATTTCCACGCACCATCGGGGCCATTGATTGTACCCATGTGGCACTACAACCACCCCATGATACTGAGCACATGTTCCGGAATCGTAAAGGCTGGCATTCCATTAATGTGCAAGTCATCGTCGATGCCCATGGCCTCATCTGGCACGTCTGTGCTAAATTTCCTGGATCCTGCCATGATAGTTACATTTACCGGCAGACACAGATCTCAAGAGATTTTGACCAGAACATGTATGGAGACAGCTGGCTGATTGGTGAGTGACATGTGTGTCAGGTATGTCCCCCCCATGATGCTGACATCACAAGGGGCACATGCATGACTAATATCCTCCTGTCTTTTCCCTTACAGGTGACTCTGGATATGCCTTGGGACCTCATCTAATGACCCCATTCAGGAACCCCCAAACCCCAGGAGAGCAACGCTACAACCAGGCGCACATACGAACCCGGGGAGTGGTTGAACGGACCTTTGGGCTTCTGAAGTCCCGCTTCAGATGCCTGGATAAGTCTGGGGGTACCCTGCTGTATTCCCCTGACTTTGTGTGTCAAATAATTGGGGCATGTTGCATACTCCATAACTTTGCCCTCAGAAGGGGACTGCATATTGACTTATGTAATGACCTGACCCCTGACCCAGGCAATACTATCCCAACCAACTCTACCCGGTCTGCTGAGGGCACAACAGCTAGGAGACGCCTTGCAGAAGGCATTTTTTCCCAGTAAATGTACATGATTAATGTCACAATAAGTATGTTTTTTTTCACTGTAAATGCACATGATTAATGTCACAATAAGTATGTATTTTTTCACTGTAAATGCACATCAATAAAGTCACAATGATAATGCATGAATGCACACCACTGTGGTTCCTTGCACAGACACATCACATGCACATCGAATTGGATTAGATCCAAGTCCCCCCCCCCCTTGGGACTTGGGAGCAGTAACGCCACGCCACGGCTCCAATTATGTCACTGTGCATTCATACACCATTCAGGAACCTGGGATTGCACTTCTCCCTGGTCCTGGGGATCCCTTCTCCACCAAAACTGAGGGTGACAACCTTAATTTCTTAGGAATGCCACCCCCCCACATTCACACATCATTCACACACATAAACCAAATCATAAGTACAGAAGACCAAATTAAAAAAAAAAAAAATGCATAAACAAAAAAAAACAAGTATCCCAGCAAATTTTTTAGAGGCGGCGATTGCTACGCCTTGGCTGGGCAGGGGCACGGGCAGGGGCACGAGCACGGGCAGGGGCACGGCCACGGCCACGGCCACGGCCACGCCGTCGCGGAGGATGTCCATTGGGGGGGTGTTGAGCTGGGGAAGGAGGAGCCTCCTGGGGGTGTTGAGCTGGGGAAGGAGGAGCCTCCTGGGGGGGTTGAGCTGGGGAAGGAGGAGCCTCCTGGGGGGGTTGAGCTGGGGAAGGAGGAGCCTCCTGGGGGGGTTGAGCTGGGGAAGGAGGAGCCGCCCCTGCTGGCCTGCCCTCCATGGCCCCTGCAATGCGAGTGAGACAGGCAGTGAGGGCAGCCGCATTGGCCTGGCCAGACCTTGTATTGTCCTGCACAGCCTGGGTCAGGGCACTCAGCTCATGGGCCACGCGCGTTGTGGCGGTCTGTATGTCATTCAAACATGTTATGACCGCCGTTGAGTTGGTGGCCACATCACCGAGTGCCTCCATCATTTCACCATGGCTGTGCTCCATCTGCGTAAGTTTTTCCCGAATTTTACCAAGAATGCGGGTCTGCCGGGCATTGTCCTTCACCACACTGGCCGACAGACGCTCGCCCACAGCCACGGTCTCCTGGGTTGTCCCCCTGGCTGCCGCTGAGTCTTGCGGGCCTGGAGGAGGGGAGAGAGTGACCCTGGTGACTGGAGGCCTGTTGGGGGAGAAGTGGGAGGGGCTACCCCTGATGGTGGCCTGACTGGTGCCAGCCTCAGGGGTAGTCTCAAAGGTCATCATATCAGTGGCCAGGAGGACTTCCCGGCCAATCTGCATATTTTCCTCCTCCTCCCCCTCATCATCCTCCTCCCACTCAACCTCAACCTCCTCCCCCTCAACCTCCTCATGAGTGTAGGTTTGGCCAATCCCCTCCCCTGGGGAATCCTGCCCTTCTTGGGACTCATCATCTGCCTGTCTTGGGGGTGGTGCTGCAGCCTGGCCCGATGGGCCTGCAACCTCCTGGCCTCCAACCTCCTGGCCTCCAACCTCCTGGCGTGGAACCTCCTGGCCTCCAACCTCCTGGCGTGTAACCTCCTGGCGTGTAACCTCCTGGCCATCTGTGGAGGACACAAAACAATCACATGTTTGAGGAACCACACACTTGGCACATCTTCCCTTCCCCCACCCACACATGCTAATCAACAGAGAATAAACCAAAAAACATACCTGTCCTCCTAGGAACATCTGACGTATAGCCAGGCAGGCCCACCACCTGCTGTGGGTGGAAACACTGGGCCACTGCCCATTCCTCCTCCGTCAGTCTGACTGGGCAGGGTCCCCCTCCTCCAGTGCCCCTGGTATGGGCGTCGATCCTTGCCATCTTAGTCCGGACGACGCTTCTCAGATCGTTTATTTTTTTCTGTATGCCAGCGGGGGTCCTAGTCTCTCCCCCCCCCGCCGCATTGATCTAAACACACAAGGACACAGCTAATAGTAATTCAAAAAGAAACACGCACCAACAAACAAACAAAAAACAAACACCAAAAAACAAACACCAAAAAACAAACACCAAAAAACAATCAGCAAAAAACAATCAGCAAAAACAATAACAAACAAATTAAATAAATACACTTCTCAAACACAAACAACAACTAGACTCTCCAACTCCTCAAACACTTTTCTCACAAACACAACTTACCAACACACAAACAAACAGAGCAGAAGCAAATTGCTCATGGAAGGGGAACAATGGGATATACTTTAGCAAGGGAAGTGTGTGTGTGTGGTGCTTTTTAGACACAGGGCGATCCTCAAACTAAGTACACTTGGCCTTTTACCTATCTCACTGATTGCGCCGAGATAAGTTCTGCACATGCCCAGTGAGGTCCCGATTCGTGCGCGCATGCGCAGTAGGGCCGGCGCCTCATTTGCATGGGGTCACGGCTCATTACAATGAAGCACGCCCACTTCCTTCCCACTTGCAAAAACCCCGCCTTACGCCTCTGAATTTAAGTTACGCTGGCGCACATTTAGACGCAAATGCGCTGTGGATACGGCACTTACGACACCAACTTAGGGCAACGTAACTTAAATCACATAAGTTAGGAAAAACTAAATTTGCACCGCTGGCTGAGGATCTGGCCCATTCTTCTCACTGATCACCAATGTAAGGGACATTCTTCTCACTGATCACCAATGTAAGGAACATTCTTCTCACTGATCACCAATGTAAGGAACATTCTTCCCACTGATCACCAATGTAAGGAACATTCTTCTCACTGATCACCAATGTAAGGAACATTCTTCTCACTGATCACCAATGTAAGGAATATTCTTCTCACTGATCACCAATGTAAGGGACATTCTTCTCACTGATCACCAATGTAAGGAACATTCTTCTCACTGATCACCAATGTAAGGAACATTCTTCCCACTGATCACCAATGTAAGGAACATTCTTCTCACTGATCACCAATGTAAGGGACATTCTTCTCACTGATCACCAATGTAAGGAACATTCTTCTCACTGATCACCAATGTAAGGAATATTCTTCTCACTGATCACCAATGTAAGGGACATTCTTCTCACTGATCACCAATGTAAGGGACATTCTTCTCACTGATCACCAATGTAAGGGACATTCTTCCCACTGATCACCAATGTAAGGAACATTCTTCTCACTGATCACCAATGTAAGGAACATTCTTCTCACTGATCACCAATGCAAGGAACATTCTTCCCACTGATCACCAATGTAAGGGACATTCTTCTCACTGATCACCAATGTAAGGAGCATTCTTCTCACTGATCACCAATGTAAGGAACATTCTTCCCACTGATCACCAATTTAAGGAACATTCTTCCCACTGATCACCAATGTAAGGGACATTCTTCCCACTGATCACCAATGTAAGGGACATTCTTCCCACTGATCACCAATGTAAGGGACATTCTTCCCACTGATCACCAATGTAAGGAACATTCTTCTCACTGATCACCAATGTAAGGGACATTCTTCTCACTGATCACCAATGTAAGGGACATTCTTCCCACTGATCACCAATAAAAGGAACATTCTTCTCACTGATCACCAATGTAAGGAACATTCTTCTCACTGATCACCAATGTAAGGAACATTCTTCTCACTTGCTACCAACTGTTTGGTGGTACCAGAACACTGTAAGCCCTCACAGTTACTCTTGTTGGGCGCAGGAACAGACCCTGCTGTGAAATTTTATACCAAGAATTGCAATTACATGCCCCTGTTAAACAGGGGCAGAAAAATTGGGCCTTGGGTGGTGGTGTTGGTGGTGCCACAACACTGTAACTCCTCACAGATACTTGTGTTGGGCGTAGGAACAGGCCCTGCTGTGAAACACGACTACCAGTTTCTCGTCCTTCTTGGGCACCCCCTCTCTCTAGGCTCACGTTACTCCCTTCATCCTCAACCTGGAAACCAACATTGGAGCCCTTAAACCACTGCACATCCTCCAGCAGCATATAACTGACACTATGGATGAATAATTCCGGGGGCTCCTCCATACATGATGGTGGGTCTACGGAAGGATTGACTGTGGACAAGGAGGCGGTGGAATAGGCCGCTTTGGCAGCTGCATTAGAAGGCAAACTACTCTGAGCCTGGGTGACAGAAGATAAGGATGGCTTTGTTATCCACGCCACCAACTCTTCTGCATGTTCTGACTCAATAACACGGCCAGCAGCAGAAAAAAAGGACAACCGTGCCCCACGGCCACCACTGTTGACTGTAGACGCAGAACCTTCTTGCCCTCTTTTAGTGGCCTGTGAGCATCTGCCTCTCCTTGGTGGCCTTCCGGACATGTTGTATATTTTGTTTTTCAACACCACACTACACTGTATTGTGTACTGTGTACTGTGTACACCACCAAAAAAGTAGCAGCAACTGTAATACGGCTGCACTGTATTGTGTACTGTGTATACCACCAGAAAAGTAATAGCAACTGTACTATGGCTGCACTGTATTGTGTACTGTGTACACCACCAGAAGTGTATTAGAAACTGTACACACTGTATAAGATACTGTGTACACCGGCTGCACTGTATTAGCAACTGTACACCATGGAATGCACTGTAGATATAGGCTACACTGGATGCAGAGTATATATATATATATATATATATATATAGTAGACTGACTGTGTATATACAGTATATGTGTGTATATATATATATATAATCAAATACACTGCCACTAACTAAATAACCTGCCTGCTTAATCAAACTCAAGCTATGTCTCCATCCACACCAACAACACTACAAAGGCCCACCGTGCAGGCAGCCTTATATAGTGTGGGGCGTCGACTTGGTCCCCCTGAGCCATGATTGGCCAAAGGCACCCTGCCTTTGGCCAATTATGGCTCTCTTAGCACAGGGCGCTGGGATTGGCCAATGCATGCAGGTCATGGTGCATGCTTTGGCCAATCATCATACAGCAATGTACTGCAATCTCACAGTGCAATATGGGGCGTTCTGCGTTGCTCAGATTTTCCGTGAACGCCCTATAACTTTCGGTTTGTTTTAGAACAAACGAACACCCGATGTTCGAGTCCAACTTATGTTCGACTCGAACCGCTGGCTCATCCCTACAACTTAGTATATCCAGTCATTCTGATCAATGGGCCTCATCCACCCATAATGGAGAGCCGGCCCTAAATAGGAGACTGGAGGTTCTCCTATATGGCCCACAGCTCCTGTGGGCCATATTGATCCTGAATCCCCTTGTCCAGACATGATGGGGAATGTCTGATACCTGTATATCATCAATGGGCCTCATCACCCATAATGGAGTGCTACCTGTATAAAGGAGAGCAGAGGATCAGATCTGGTACTTGGTGATGTGTACTTCCCGTGTCCTCCAACAGCTCCTGTGGGCCATATTGACCCCAAATCCCATGGTCTATAAATGACGGGGAATCAGTCGGTCTCATCCACCGATAATGGAGAGCTGGCTGTACATAGGAGAGTGGAAGATCAGATCTGGTACCTGGTGATGTGTGCTTCCGGGGCCAGTTTTCTCCAACAGCTCCTGTGAGCCATACTGACCCCAAATCCCATTGTCTATAGATCATGGGAAAAGTCCGATATATCATCAATAAATCTCATCTACCCATAATGAAGAACTGGACACTCATAGAAGAGTGGAAGATCAGATCTGGTACCTGGTGATATGTGCTTCCAGTGTCCTCCAGCAGCTCATGTGAGCCATATTGACCTCAAATCCCATTGTCTATAAATGATGGGGAATGTCTGATACCTTTATATCATCAGTAGGTCTCATCCACCCATAATGGAGAGCTGGCTGTACATAGGAGAGTGTAGGATCAGATCTGGTACCTGGTGCTGTGTGCTTCCAGGGCCAGTTTTCTACATCAGCTCCTTTGAGCCATATTGACCCCAAATCCCATTGTCTATAGATGATGGGGAAAGTCCAATATATCATCAATAGATCTCATCTACCCATAATGAAGAACTGGGCACTCATAGAATAGTGGAAGATCAGATCTAGTACCTGGTGATGTGTCATTCTCAGTGTCCTCCAACAGCTTCTGTGAGCCATACTGACCCCAAATCCCAGTGTCTATAGATGATGGGGAAAGTCCGATATAACATCAATAGATCTCATTTACCCATAATGAAGAACTGGGCACTCATAGAAGAGTGGAAGATCAGATCTAGTACCTGGTGATGTGTCCTTCCCAGTGTCCTCCAACAGCTTCTGTGAGCCATACTGACCCCAAATTACAGTGTCTATAGATGATGGGGAAAGTCCGATATATCATCAATAGATCTCAACTACCCATAATAAAGAACTGGGCACTCATAGAAGAGAGTAGGATCAGATCTCGTACCTGGTGATGTGTCATTCCCAGTGTCCTCCAACAGCTTCTGTGAGCCATACTTACCCCAAATTTCATTGTCTATAGGTGACGGGGAACGTCTGATATGTCATCATTGTTTTGTGACGCTGTACCCTCTGTTCACTATATGACTCCTTCTTATCTTCTCTCCCGCAGTTACCACATCCCAGGGCTGGGGACGTTGCTTTGATGTGCTGAACAATGTCAGCCAACGAATCTTCCAGGCGCAGCAGAGGGTGGAGTGCTGCGGGCCCCTCTATGATGTGACTATCAGGGACAACGGGGGCACCCAGGTCATGCAGCTTATGGAGAACTGTGGATGTACCTGCACCAGAGAGGTGGGGATGTGTCTATATAAAATATAATCATACTAAATATATACTGTATATAGGTGGTAGGAGCGGTCAGAGCCGCAATAGCTCAAGCATTAAAATCCATGAATACAGCCAGGTGTGCTCCCGAAAATCACCATGTGGGGCTGTACCACAGCCGGTGTGGGAGCAAACAGAGCGATCGTGTTTTCCAATCTCCTCCATCGTTCTTAGGATGAAGGCGACAACGTCAATGATGAATAAAGTCAGATATTGGAAAAGGTGGCAAACAGATACAGAGTAATGATTGGATAATGAAGACACTCATAGAAACAACAGA
Organism: Rana temporaria; assembly: GCF_905171775.1. Taxonomy (NCBI): domain Eukaryota; kingdom Metazoa; phylum Chordata; class Amphibia; order Anura; family Ranidae; genus Rana; species Rana temporaria. The sequence goes on from NC_053491.1 coordinate 490,991,765, forward strand.
AATCAGTCCCAGGTGATCCCAACACAAGATTGGACCAATTTGGCCTTAGGCCCCCATTCACATTACGAAACGTCTCATCATACGGGCAGACAATATATTTTAACCACTTTCCGATCGCCGCACGACCAGGGGAGGGCTGGCAGCCTTAGGGCTGGGGGGCAAGTCCAGTCAAGTGGCCCATTGAACCACCGAATAAGCGCAACCTCACCAGTGCCCATCAGCGCAGCCTCACCAGTGCATGGGGATTAGAGAGGAGAGCAGCCGGATTACACAGAGCGGAGATCTCCCGCTTACCCAGCGTGGCCGATGTGATACGAAGTCCCGCCTCCTGGACCAGCTCCTATGATGGACGTCATCAGTGTGCTGTCTATCATAGGAGCCAGTACTTTGTATGACAGCGGCTGCCAGGTAAGTGAGAGATCCCCGCTCTGTGTAAACTGGTGGCACTTCCCCTCTGAGGCAGCCCAATGGGCACAGCGGGACCTATTGTAGGGCCGGCCCTGGGTGACCTCCCACTGCCCCAGCTCGTGGTTCACTCGCCCCCGATTGGCACCTGCCCCCGATTAGCCCGGGGACAGACTTGGTCTAGGGACAGTGTCCTCAGCACGGGGACTGTCCCCGGAAACTGGTGACGTCTGGTCACCATAGGCTAGTGGCCAGCAGGTCCACGGCCAGCTCCCAGCAGGACCTACAGCATGTGGGTTCTGCTGGGAGCTGGCCATGGACCTAAGAGGGCTGACAGAGGGACTGGCAGACAGAGAGGGATGGGCTGACAGAGGGACAGGTGGACAGAGAGGGATGGGCGGACAGAGGGACAGGCGGACAGAGAGGGACAGGCGGACAGAGAGGGACACTGTCCGGGCGGACAGAGAGGGACGGGCGGACAGAGAGGGACAGGCAGACAGAGAGGGATGGGCTGACAGAGGGATGGGTGAACAGAGAGGGATGGGCTGACAGGGATGGGTGGACAGAGGGACAGGCGGATAGAGAGGGATGGGTGGACAGAGGGAAATGCTGACAGAGGGACATGCTGACAGAGAGGGATGGGCGGACAGAGAGGGATGGGCGGACAGAGAGGGATGGGCTGACAGAGAGGGATGGGCTGACAGAGAGGGATGGGCTGACAGAGATGGGTGGACAGAGGGACAGGCTGACAGAGAGGGATGGGCTGACAGAGGGACAGGTTGACAGAGAGGGATGGGCGGACAGAGAGGGATGGGCTGACAGAGGAACAGGTGGACAGAGAGGGATGCGCGGACAGAGGGATGGGCTGACAGAGGGACAGGCGGACAGAAAGGGATTGGCTGACAGAGGGACAGGCGGACAGAGAGGGATGGGTGGACAGAGAGGGATGGGCTGACAGAGGAACAGGTGGACAAAGAGGGATTGGTGGACAGAGAGGGATTGGTGGACAGAGGGACAGGCGGACAGAGAGGGACAGGTGGACAGACAGGGACGGGCAGACAGAAAGGGACGGGCGGACAGAGAGGGACTGGCGGACAGAGAGGGACAGACGGACAGAGAGGGACAGGCGGACAGAGAGGGATTGGTGGACAGAGGGACAGGCGGACAGAGAGGGATTGGTGGACAGAGGGACAGGCGGACAGAGAGGGACAGGCGGACGGAGAGGGATGGGTGAACAGAGAGGGATGGGTGGACAGAGGGACAGGCTGAAAGAGGGACAGGCGGACAGAGAGGGATTGGTGGACAGAGAGGGACAGGCGGACAGAGAGGGATGGGCTGACAGAGGGACAGGCGGACAGAGAGGGACGGGTGAACAGAGAGGGACGGGTGAACAGAGAGGGACGGGTGGACAGAGAGGGATGGGCGGACAGAGAGGGACAGGCGGACAGAGAGGGACAGGCGGACAGAGAGGGACAGGCGGACAGAGAGGGACGGGCGGACAGAGAGGGACAGGTGGACAGAGAGGGAGAGACGGACAGGCGGACAGAGAGGGACGGGTGGACAGAGAGGGACAGGCGGACAGAGAGGGATGGGCTGACAGAGAGGGACAGGCGGACAGAGAGGGATGGGCTGACAGAGAGGGATGGGCGGACAGAGAGGGACGGGCGGACAGAGAGGGACAGGCGGACAGAGAGGGACAGGCGGACAGAGAGGGACGGGCGGACAGAGAGGGACAGGCGAACAGAGAGGGACAGGCGGACAGAGAGGGATTGGTGGACATAGAGGGACGGGCGGACAGAGAGGGACAGGCGGACAGAGAGGGATTGGTGGACATAGAGGGACGGGCGGACAGAGAGGGACAGGCGGACAGAGAGGGATTGGTGGACATAGAGGGACGGGCGGACAGAGAGGGACAGGCGGACAGAGAGGGACAGGCAAACAGAGAGGGACAGGCAAACAGAGAGGGACAGGCAGACAGAGAGGGACAGGCGGACAGAGAGGGACGGGCGGACAGAGAGGGACGGGCGGACAGAGAGGGACGGGCAGACAGAGAGGGAAAGGCGGACAGAGAGGGACAGGCGGACAGAGAGGGACGGGCAGACAGAGAGGGACAGGCAGACAGAGAGGGACAGGCGAACAGAGAGGGACAGGCGAACAGAGAGGGACAGGCGGACAGAGAGGGACAGGCGAACAGAGAGGGACAGGCGGACAGAGAGGGACAGGCGGACAGAGAGGGACAGGCGAACAGAGAGGGACAGGCGAACAGAGAGGGACAGGCGAACAGAGAGGGACAGGCGGACAGAGAGGGACAGGCGAACAGAGGGACAGGCGGACAGAGAGGGATTGGTGGACATAGAGGGACGGGCGGACAGAGAGGGACAGGCGGACAGAGAGGGACAGGCGAACAGAGGGACAGGCGGACAGAGAGGGATTGGTGGACATAGAGGGACGGGCGGACAGAGAGGGACAGGCGTGTATCTATCCATTCTCCTTTCATATTTTCCATCATCTCTTGTGTCTATCGTCTCTCTGTTCGGATTTCCCATCACCTCCAATGTAATTTCCTTCTCCTTTCAGATCTTCTATATCCTCCCATGTCTCTCTCTTCTCCTCTTAGACTGTCCCTTACCTTCTACATTTCTCCCGTAAGACCAGCCCCGCCCCGGGGCCACACATGACAAGCTCAGCCGAGCCAATCGCAGGGCGCACCGCTCATGTGAACTCCAAATCCCAGAATGCCACAGCGTGTGGCCGAACATGACCCTGGTCGCCCAATCACGGGGCGCTTGAGTAGAATTCAATTCCCAGAAGCCACAGCATGCGGCCGGGCGCCGCGGCCATGCCCCTGGCTCAATTCCTCACAGAAAAAAAAAAAATTGGCAGTGGGCGATCGCCGGCCGTTTTGCATATAAGTTGGGACGGCCTGGGGGGACGTTGCCACCTTGCATCCCGGCCCAGCCCGCCCCTGCGCACGACCATGTGCTTCGACAACATGGCACGGGCAGGCAGATTGGCATACAGGTACGTCCCTTTAAATTTGCCTCGTGCTTCGCGAGTGCAGCCGCGGGTCATTGGGTTCCCAGGAGGCCCGCGATTACGGTCGGCAAGGGCAGAGCAGGGGGGATGCCTTTGTAAACAAGTAATTTTCCTATTCTGCCTAGTGACACTGCCACTGATGATCGTTCCCCCGTGATCGGGAACGGTCATCAGCGACTTGTAACGCGTAACCACGCCCCCTAACAGTAAGAATCACTCACTAGTACTGACTTAACCCCTGCAGCGCCACCTAGTGGTTAACCCCTTTTCACAGTAATCAGTGCATTTTTATAGCACCGATCTCTGTAAAAATGACAATGGTCCCAAAATGGTGTCAAAAGTGTCCGATGTGTCCGCCATAACGTCGCAGTCATGATAAAAATCGCTGATCGCCGCCATTACTAGTAAAAAAAAAAAATATATTAATAAAAATGCCATAAAACTATCACCTATTTTGTAGACGCTATGGTCCAGATTCTGAAAGGGCTTACGACGGCGCAACGCCATGTGCGCCGTCGTAAGTCCTAATCTGGGCCGTCGTATCTATGCGACTGATTCTTAGAATCAGTTACGCATAGATATCCATTAGATCCGACAGGCGTAAGGCTCTTATGCTGTCGGATCTTAAATGCAATTTTTTTTTTTTGCCGCTAGGTGTCGCTTCCGTCGTTTTCCTGATCGAGTATGCAAAATAGCAAAATACGAGAATTCCCAAACGTACGCACGGTGGACGCAGTGAAGATACGGCGTTTACGTTAGATTTGCGATGCGTAAAGTTGCCCCTGCTATATGAGGGGCAACCAATGTTAAGTATGGCCGTCGTTCCCGCGTCGAAATTTAAAAAATTACGTTGTTTGCGTAAGTCGTCCGTGAATGGGGCTGGACGCCATTAACGTTCACGACGAAACCAATGACGTCCTTGCGACGTCATTTAGTGCAATGCACGTCGGGAAATTTTAGGGATGGCGCATGCGCAGTACGTTCAGCGCGGGAATGCGCCTAATTTAAATGATCCACGCCCCCTACCCGAATCATTTGAATTAGGCGGGCTTGCGCCAGAGGATTTACGCTACGCCGCTGCAACTTTACAGGCAAGTGCTTTGTGAATCAAGCACTTGCCCGTAAAACTTGCGGCGGCGTAACGTAAATGAGATACGTTACGCCGCCGCAGAGATGCGGCGATCTACGAGAATCTGCCCCTATAACTTTTGCGCAAACCAATCGATAAACGCTTAATTTTTTTTTTTTTTTTTTTTTTACCAAAAATATGTAGAAGAATACGTATCGGCCTAAACTGAGAATTTTTTTATATATTTTTTGGGAATATTTAGCAAAAAGTAAAAAATATATATATATATATTTTTTTTAAATTGTCGCTCTATTTTTGTTTATAAAGCAAAAAATAAAAACCGCAGAGGTGATCAAATACCACCAAAATAAATCTCTATTTGTGGGGGAAAAAAGACGCCAATTTTGTTTGGGAGCCACGTCGCACGACCGCGCAATTGTCAGTTAAAGCGACGCCTTGCCGAATCGCAGAAAGTGGCCCGGGCCTTTGACCAGCAAAATGGCCCGGGGCTGAAGCGGTTAATAGCCGCTGTACATGTGACAAACGTGTGAAATTTGCAGGTTTTTACCACCGTATATATATACAATGTAGAGTCACCTCACGTGTGCCCCCTGGTGGAGATATGAATGTACTGAATAATATAGTAGTATAGTATAGTATATATACAGTGGCCCGGATTCAGAGAGCAGTTACGACAGCGTATCTCCGAAAACGCCATCGTAAGTTGCGGGGTCGTATCTATGCGACTGATTTGTAGAATCAGTTACGCATAGATTTCCCTAAGATCCGACCGGCGTAAGTGTCTTACACCGTCGTATCTTAGGCTGCATATTTACGCTGGCCGCTAGGTGGCGCTTCCGTAGATTTACGCAAGGAATATGCAAATTAGGTAGATACGCCGATTCAGAAACGTACGTCCGCCCGGAGCATTTTTTTACGTTGTTTACGTTAGGCTTTTTCCGGCGTATAGTTACCCCTGCTATATGAGGCGTATCCTATGTTAAGTATGTCCGTCGGGCCAGCGTCGAATTTTTTAAATTTTACGTCGTTTGCGTAAGTCGTTCGCGAATAGGGCTGTACGTAAGTTACATTCACGTCTAAAGCATTGACGATTTGCGGCGTAATTTCGAGCATGCACACTGGGATTCTTTCACGAACGGCGCATGCGCCGTTCATAAAAAACGTCAAATACGTGGGGTCACAATTAATTTAAATAAAACACGCCCACATCATCCACATTTGAATTAGGCGGGCTTACGCCGGACCACATACGTTACGCCGCCGTAACTTATGGCGCAAGTTCTTTCTGAATACGGAACTTGCGCCCTAATTTACGGCGGCGTAACGTATCTGAGATACGTTACGCCCGCAGATAGATACACCATTGTATCTGAATCCGGGCCAGCGTGTGGATATATATAGCGTAGAATCCCCTTCTCACATGTGCCCCCTGGTGGAGATATGAATGTACTGAATAATATAGTAGTATAGTATATATACAGTGTGTGGTTATACATACAATAAAACCTTGGTTTGAGAGTAACTTGGTTTGAGAGCGTTTTGCAAGACAGGCAACATTTTTTAATACATTTTGACTTGATATACAAGCGATGTCTTGATATAAGAGTAGCGTCATGTCACCACTGAGTATTAGAGAAGAGAGGAGCCTCTAAGTGTAGCAATATGGTTACATTTAATAAAGCTACAACATTTAGCGACTTATTGCTACACTTAGAGGCTCCTCTCTTCTCTTTTATACTCTGGAGCTCCTGCTGGATTTTGCTTCTAATCCCCTTGTGGACGGACATTTCATGGTTACACAACCAATCACATGGCTATAATCCTTTTATATGGAATATAAACTGAAGGACCTATGAATAAATGGTTGTGGAACGAATCATTTGAGTTTCCATTATTTCTTATGGGGAAATTCGCTTTGATATAAGAGTGCTTTGGATTACAAGCATGTTTCTGGAACGAATTATGCTCGCAATCCAAGGTTTTATTGTAGTGTAGAATCCCCTTCTCACATGTGCCCCCTGGTGGACATATGCATGTATAGTATAATATATATATATATATATATGGCCAGATTCTTAAAAGGCTTATGACGGCGCAACGCCATTTGCGCCGTCGTAAGTCCTAATCTGGGCCGTCGTATCTATGCGAATGATTCTTAGAATCAGTTACGCATAGATATCCATTACATCTGACAGGCGTAAGGCTCTTACGCTGTCAGATCTTAAATGCAATTTTTTTTCCCGCCGCTAGGTGTCGCCTCGTCGTTTTCCCCGTCGTCTATGCAAATTAGCTATTTACGCGAGATTCCCGAACGTACGCGCGGTCGATGCAGTGAATTTACGACGTTTCCGTAGCATTTGCGACGCGTAAAGTTGATCCACGCCCCCTACCGGGATCATTTGAATTAGGCGGGCTTGCGCCGGAGAACTTACGCTACGCCGCCGCAACTTTACAGGCAAGTGCTTTGTGAATCAAGCACTTGCCCGTAAAACTTGCGGCCGTGTAGCGTAAACGAGATACGTTACGCACGCAGAATCTGGCCCATACAGTTTAGTCACCTTCTCACATGTAAAAAGAAAAATATGTGAAGCGCTCCCTCTTTTCCCCAAAAAATGTGATGCAAATACAAAATAAATAAAATAGTGACCCCCCCCACCCTAGTGGTAGTATTGCATATGACACCAAAAATATAGGCCCGGATTCACAAAGCACTTGCGCCGACGTATCTCCAGTTACGCCGCGTAAGTGCAAATATGCGCCGTCGTATCTGTGCGCCGGACACTGAAACTAAGATACGCCTGAAAATAGGCTTCATCCGACCGACGTAACTTTCCTACGCCGGCGTAGAGTGGGCGCATGTTTATGCTGGATGCATTTGGCGCTCCCATTGATTTTCTATTCAAATATGCAAATGAGGAAGATACGCCGATTCACGAACGTACGTGCGCCCGACGCAGTGGGCGTAAAGTCATACGTCCCGCGTAAAGTTATGCCCCATAAAGGAGGTGTAACTCAGCAGCATCCATGCAAAGGGCTGCACCAGGGAACACAAGCCGACGTATTTTACGTAGTTTACGTAGGACGTGAATATGACTTGGCGTAGGTTACGTTCACGCCGTAGGCAGTGATCCAGCGTATCTTAGGGAGTAGTTCCGACGTGATTCTGAGCATGCGCACTGGGATGCGTCCACGGGACGGCACATGCGCGGTTCATTATACTTATCTGTCTGGCGCTCGGCCCATCATTTGCATGGAGTCACGCCTAATTTGCATGGCTCACGCCCACTTCCACATACGCCGGCTTCCGCCTAGGAAACCCAGCGCAGTTTTGGCAGCACTGGCTTTGTGAATCCAGTGCTTGCCTCTCTGCGCTGCGTCAGTGTAGCGTAAAGGAGATACACTACGGCGGCAAAAATGTGCGCCGATGTCTGTGAATCCAGGCCATATTATATATGTCACAATGAAAGTGATATGTGCAACCAGTGACCTCTAGTGGGTACAGAAATTATAACACACACACATATATATATATATATATATATATATATATATATATATATATATATATATATATACACAGTGGAACCTCGGTTTAAGAGTAACTTGGTTTGAGAGCGTTTTAATTTGCGAGCAAATTTTTTTTTTTATTCTGACTCAGTTTGAGAGCAGAATTCAAGCTAAATAGGCCTGTAGTACCTCATTTGGCCTAAAGGGGGGGCGCAGAAGCTGAGCAGAGTCGAAAATAGGCCTGCAGTACCTCATTTGGCCTAAAGGGGGGGCGCAGAAGCCGAGCAGAGTCGAAAATAGGCCTGCAGTACCTTATTTGGCCTGAGGTACGGGGGGGGGGGGGCGCAGAATCCGAGCAGAGTCGAAAATAGGCCTGAAGTACCTCATTTGGCCTGAGGTACGGGGGAGGCGCAGAAGCCGAGCAGACTCGAAAATAGGCCTGCAGTACCTCATTTGGCCTGAGGAACCGGGGGCGCAGAAGCCGGGCGGAGTCAAAAATAGGCCTGCAGTACCTCATTTGGCCTGAGGTACGGGGGCACAGGAACCGAGCCAAAGTGTTCTCAGGTCTTTTCCGCCGTTTTTGGCGCTCTCTGACTCCCCCCCCCCACCTCTGGCCGCATTTGGTATTGTATCCCATTGAAGTTAATGCGGAACTAATTATTTTCGTTTCCATTGACTTCAATGGGAAAACTCGCTTTGATATGTGAGTACTTTGGATTACGAGCGTTCTCCTGGAACGGATTATGCTCGTAATCCGAGGTTCAACTGTATATCACTACAGGCCCTGAAATACAGTGTAGCCTGCACAGTGTGGTATTTAGAAAACTTGGGCTGGGTCCAGGGGCGGACTGACCATTGGGGCTCTCGGGCACTGCCGCTCTATGCCACTAGGTGGCCCCATCAGGTTTGACATGCTTTTGATGTGAAAATCCTGAGATTTTAGCTGCCCTGCCTCTGCATTGCCTCCTGGCGTGGTGGCCATCTGTAAGCCCGGGGGACCCATAATCTTCTATTGCCCGGGGACCCCATGAGTTGTCAGTCTGCCCCTGGCTGGGTCATACATACTGAAAAGTCAGCCTTGAGAGCTTAGAGTCTCAAGTATCTAGGTCAGATCCTGGATAAGGTCCAGGCAAATGTATTTCTGCCACCCGTAAAGATCTGCACCCCGAAGGATCAGGTATGTCAGGTAAGGAGCACCAGGCAACCCTCGATTCGGCTCTGTATGAGTCTTCAGGGAAGAACGGTGTCCTCCTTCGAGGCAGTTCCCTATGCGCAATTCCGTTCCAGGCTTATACAACAAAACATCTTGTCGGGTTGGAACAGGCGAGCACAAGCCCTGGATTACACCATGTCCTTATCTGCCTGGGCACGCTTAGGCCTAAACTGGTGGTTGCCGGATCAGGACCTGCAAAAGGGAAGATCCTTCCTCCCGGTGTCTTGGAGAGAACGGACCACAGACACCAGTCTGAAGATCAAGACATCAGTCTTGAGGATCAATCCTGGACAATTTACAATATGTTACAATTTGTTGTGTTTTGTTAAATGTCCCCATGATGGTGCCCAGCTACCGATGTCTCTTTTTACCAAATGCTCACAAATTAGCCTTGAAAAAGACCAGAAAAACACAAGACTCAGGTACCGTAGATTTCAGTGGGGTCCAGCACTAGGTTCCGGGTTCTGGGACCTCCTGCCAGGTTCTCCGATCACTCTGTGATCTTAACTTTGCCGAGTTCTACTCATACTGAATGGTCAGGTGTCCACAAACATTAGGCTATGGAGTGTATATGAATATAGGATGTGGAGGTGAGATGACTGTGTCTCTTATTACAGATGGACGTTCAGTGTCCTCCAGGACATCCAGTTGGATCGGTGAAGCTCCACTGGAACAACCTGGTGACCCACCTGTCTGTCATGAATGCCAACAAAGAGGTCGTTCTGCTCATTCTGGGGCCGAGCTTACAGACCAGCATCTTCGGAAACTCCACCTTTGAGGTAAAACAGCCAGCCCCTGCGGTGCGGAGTAGTTTGATGGGGGTTATCAGTTGGCCCTAACCGATTTCACGTGACCCTTCTGTCTCTTTCTCAGGTGAAGTCTCGGGATGAGCAGCATGTTGTCGGGGTGATGCGGATGGAGAGCAGCAATTATGTTGTCTCATTTCCACTGGATCTGGATGTGACTATCAAAGCCACCCTCCTGGGTGCCGCCATGTACCTGGTGAGTGCACCAATATCTTTACTCACATGATGGGGTAACTGGCCCCCCGTGTTAGCAGAATGTCTTGTTCAATGATGACATCTAAAGCTCTGGTAACATTGTGGCCATACTCCTTTAGAGGTAGGAACCAGTGGCGTAGCGTGGGTTTTTTAGTAAGCACCTCCTAACCAGTGGAATTTTGGATACCCCACCCTGATTACACCTCCCCAGACACTCCCCTTCACTCTGATCACCCCCCCCCCAGATACCCCCACCCAGATCACACCCCAGATACCCTCTTCCACTCTGATCACACCCGCCCAGATACCCCCAGATAAGCATGCTCCCCCAACCATCAGACTTCCCTTTTCCCCTTTACACATTAGATATCCCTTTCAAATCAGAAGCCCCCCACTAGACTCCTCCCTTTCACATTAGAAGTCCCCTTCACATCAGAGTCCCCCTGTCTCCCCATCAGTTTCTGTAGGCTGAATACAATCTTGTAAGCAGGATGAATGCAACCTTTGGGCCATAGTTTGTGGACCCCTGCTTTAAAGCAAGAAGGGCCAATGACGGGGCTTTAATATAAACCAACCCCCTTACTATGAAAAGGGCCTTGTTCTGCTGCTGGCCAATTCTACAATGCTGTATCCACTATTGTCTTGTATTGCTTGTAGGAAAACCATTACCTGCACTCTTTGGCCCGGATTCAGAAAGGACTTACGCCGACGTATCTTCTGATACGCCGCGTAAGTCCACGGATGCGCCGTAGTATCTATGCGCCTGATTCAGGAAACAAGATACGCCTGAATTTTGGCTTGATCCGACCAACACAAGTCTCCTACGCCGTCGTATCTTGGGCGCATATTTACGCTGGCCGCAAGGGGCGCTTCCATTGATTTACGCGTTGAATATGTAAATGACCCAGATACGCCGATTCACGAACGTACTTGCGCCCGTCGATGTAATCTACGCCGTTTACGTAAGGCGCACGTCCGGTGTAAAGTTAAGCCTCATAAAGCAGGGGTAAGTCATGTTAGGGTATGGACGTCGGAACAGCCGTCGTATTTTACGTCGTTTACGTAAGTCGTACGTGAATGGGGCTGGGCGTAGGTTACGTTCACGTCGTAGGCAGTGATTCGACGTATCTTATAAAGTATTTTAGACGTGATTCTGAGCATGCGCACTGGGATGCGTCCACAGGAAGGCGCATGCGCCGTTCGTTCGGACCATCATTTGCATTGAGGCACGGTTCATTTCAATAGATCACGCCCACTACCTTCCTACTTTGAATTAGGCGGGCATACGCCGGCCAATTTACGTTACGCCGGCTTACGCAAACAACGTAAACGATGGAAAATTCGACGCTGTCCCGACGTCCATATTTAACATTGGCTACACCTCAAATAGCAGGGGTAACTTTACGCTGGAAAAAGCCTTACGTAAACAACGTAAATCAATGCGCCGGGCGCACGTACGTTTCTGAATCAGCGTATCTAGCTCATTTGCATATTCTATGCGTAAATCTACGGAAGCGCCATGTAAATATGCACTCCAAGATACGACGGCGTAGGAGACTTACGCAGCTCTTATTTAGGCAACAGTGAGGCGCAGAGATGTGACGCCTCACACTCAGAGTTACGACGGCGTATCTGGAGATACGCCAATGTCACTCCTTTCTGAATCCGGGCCTGTGTCTCTAATGCATTTCAGCAAATTCTGCTTCATTAAAATTATTTTACACAGCCATATGCTCTGCAGTGTCTTAATTGTTATACTAAAACCCCAACTTTTGCTCTTTGTTGTTAGTACATTTGGGCCTAACCTGGCTCACTAAAATGATCCTGTTGCTGGCTAATTTTACACAGCTATATCCTGTGCCTGCATTGCACGCGGTTAAGGGTCGTTTGTTGAACTTTCTCATTTACTTAAAGAGTTAGCGTGATAGTTATTGCTACAAGTGCGAAGCAAAACATTGTGACTGCAGCATGTAAGGCCTAATGGGGGTGGCACTAAAAAAACACAGCTCAACCACACATTTTTACAGTCCCTCCCACCACATGTCAAAACTTAGCCTCAAGGCATCCCTCTAATGTATAATTTAAATGATTGGAAGGGCCCTCTCTCCATTGTATGGATTTTTTTTTATATTGGGATTAATTCATGACCCCCCATGGCAGTGTCCAGCTACCCATGCATGGCTTGGCTATTGCCATTGACAACATTTAATAAGAAGACTTGACCCCCACTGGCTTTTGCCACTAAGTAGGTCTATGCCAGATTTCTAACAGGATTTGCCGAAACCTTAGCCAATCAAACCTGGCCCATCTAAGGTCACATTTCCAAACTGCCATTCAGGGACACCCCTTCCACAAAAAGATGATTTTTGATACTTTTTTGTGACCCCATAGACTTCACGGGTTCATGCTTGAACCTTTAGTTATTTCCTAGTTGGGTGGGCGGGGTATCACATCTTCAGCTCTGAGGGGTTCTTGCTGGGTCCTGTGGTCTTTCAATTTTGGGGAGTCACCTCCCCCAAAAGTGAAGGACTACAAGTCACATCATGAACCCCTGAGATCTAAGGATGTGTCCTCCTCCCATCCCTCGGAGGGTGTCATCTGTCCTCTGCTGCCAGCTCATCTGCTGTCCTCTCTGCAGTCAGTATCCCATAACACACATGGGTGTTCCATACATCCCCTGTGCCCGGCCTCCCCTCTGAGTATTGAGAGTTTTTGTCAAATCCTGGCAGTTCCTCTCCCTATAAGCCCTATACACATGCCTGGGGATCCCGTCGGGAAAAAACATTGGGTTTCCAATGGGATTCCTGGCAGGCTTGCCCTGAAAAACCGTGTATACACACGACCACACAAAAACCCGCCATTCTTTTGAAGGGAAAGAACACAGTGACGTCATGGACTACGACGAGCCGGTGTCTTGTCACATTCAATGCCGTCGCCACCATCTTGCTACACCCCACACTAACCTTGTATACCGTGTTATCGAGCATGCCTGGTTTTTCATCGCATACAGACGACAATTTTTCTCGGCAAGAAACTCTCTGCCAGGAAACCCAACCAGAAAATAAAGAGCAGGGTTCTCTATTTTCCTGTCAGGATTCCCATCTGTTTTCCTGATGGGAAAACTGTTAGGGAGCATACACACGGCCGGGATTCCCAGCCAAATGCTCTCCTGGCAGTTTTCCTGCCAGGAAAACCGGTTGTCTGTAGGAGGCTTATGAGTATTTTGCGGGAGAAGATTGAAGAGGTGTTGGGTGGAGCTCTGTGGTGACGTCACGGTTGCTAGACGCCAGGCGGCAGGGTACAAGGTAAGGTAAAATGGGTCTCAGCCTCTCGGCCGGCCTGGACAAGTACTGTCAGTGAGTAAAGCGGCAATGTGGTAGCCTTTTTTGGGGGCATTAGATGGGGGTGGCTGTGCCATTTCTTTTTCCGGGACACTGTATTGTCCCGGAATGAAAGTGCCCGGTGCTCGGGACAGACCTGCAAAATGCGGGACTGTCCCAGGCATTCCATCACTAGCAGCGATCTATTGCATCCCATGTAACGTGGACCCCATAGTACTGTTCCAATTGTGTCCAGTATAATGTTTCCTATCTCCTCCATAGAAGTAATTTCTGACCTTCAGTACAGACCATGACGAAGAATGCACATCAGCAGATATCATGTGATTATATAGAGAGACTTTACCCTCTGTGGGGCTCCTAATTGACTCCACTTCACTCTCTTCCAGGACAATCTCATCCTTAGTAAGAAGAAATATGTGGAGAGAAAAGCAAGGAGCAGCGACTAAAGCCCAATGCCATAATGTATATGTCTATACGTATATACTAGGTCTCCTATTGTGCCATGTATAATGTTTAGATGTATCTGATATACAGAGCAGTTTTTTTCTTCCTCTGCAGATGATCACACGTGGGCCTTAGCAAAACTCTACTAACCAATGAGCTTGATTTATTAAGCTGCAGTAACATTGAAGGTATGCTTTAGTGGCCTTCTCAGACCATACTGGACCTGGTTCATTAAGCTGCCAGGAGGACCTTTAAATTAACCAAAACTTTGCCTATACTGCTCCCGCCTCTTTTTCCAGGTATGGGGGGAAATTTTATGTATATATTCCATAATGCTCAACATATTAATACAACAATTATTTCATATAGCTCAGGTTCACGTTACTGTACCGTAAAGCGTGCTTACCGCATTCTAAAGTATCCTCTTAGTCAATATGAACGCATGTTGTCTTAGCGTGCCTTAAGCATAATTTAGGACGCCTTAAGTGCTATTGCATATATCGGTATATCAGGGAAATTTTCTTATGTGATAGTGTGGCTGGAGAAGCTACTTTGGTGTGCAGTAAGTCCTTTGTTTTTCATTTTGAAAGGAACAGGAACAGGAAATGGTTCTAGAAAGTGGGCTTCAGGCCGCCATCATCAGCATATGACTCCCATATTCTGAACATCTAATCGGCCTTCAATATTTCTTATCCTTCCATTGAGAGTGTCTTCTAAGCATGCTATAAAGAGAAGGGTCCTTCAAGCTGGCTGAGGAGAGGGGGGTCCTTAAAATCTGCTATTGGGAAAGGGTCCCTCAAGCCTGCCATAGAGAGGGATCCTTCATACCTGCCGTGTAGGGGAATTTAAAGCTGGTTACAGAGAGGAGACCTTCAAGATGGCTATTGGGATAAGGTTGTGGCTGTGGAGCTTGTGGTAAGGAGAGTCCTTCAAACATATTATGGTAAGAGGGTCCTTCAAGCCTGCCACAGAGGGGATTCCTTTAAAGAGGAGTTCCACCCAAATTTGAACTTCCGCTTATCCAACTCCTCACCCCCTTACATGCCACATTTGGCATGTAATTTTTTTTGGGGGGGAGTGACTAAGCTTAATCGCCTACAGGAAGGGGCTGTTGTAGGCGATCGCCTAGGACACGTCACAGGTCCTAGGCGATCTCCTGGCCAATTACACGGCGCAGCGCCGGGCCGCGCCGCTCGCGCATGCGCAGTGCCGCTCGCGCATGCGCAGTGGGTGCCCGGCCGTGAAGCCGAAAGCTGTCACGGCCGGGTGCCCACACTGAGAATGAAGACGCTGGCCGGGGAGAGGGGGAGAGGAGTGGAGCCCCGGCCGGCGCGTCGCTGGAGCGCTGGAGCAGGTAAGTGTCTGTTTATTAAAAGCCAGCAGCCTAAGATACGTCGAACACTGCCTACGACGTGAACGTAACTTACGCACAGCCCTATTCGCATACGACTTACGTAAACGACGTAAAAAGATACGTTTGTTCCGACGTCCATACTTTGCATGGGCTGCGCCACCTAGAGAGCACCTTTACGTCTGCGTATGTCTTACGTAAACGGTGTAACTAATTGCGACGGGCGTACGTTCGTATCTAGCTCATTTGCATATTTGACACGGAAATCAACGGAAGCACCACCTAGCGGCCAGCGTAAATATGCACCCAAGATACGACGGCGTAGGAGACTTACGCCGCTCGTATCTTGGCTAAATTTAAGCGCATCTGGTTTCCAGAATACGCTTAAAGATACGACGGCGGAAATTCGGACTTACGACGGCGTATCTGCTGATACGCCGTCGTAAGTCTTTAAGAATCTGGCCCTTTATGTATTTTTTTACCAATAAACATTTTATTGATTAAGTATCATCTTTTCAGCATGTTATAAACAAGAACAGGCTACAATTGCATATCTGAAATACAGATCACACCACAGACATTCTATGTTGTCTCAATCATATAATGGCCCAGATTCAGGTAGAATGGAGCAATATTTGCGTGGGCAAAGAGCAAAGATTTTTCTCTGCGCCCACGCAAATATTTCCATTTGCCCAGCGATTCACCGAGCAGTAGCTCCGTAAATTGCGTGGGCGATATGCTAAACAGCCGGGCGTAAGGCTGCCTAATGTAAATGATCCCGCCGGGCGGGAATCATTTAAATTAGGCGCGCTCCCGCGCCGAGCGAACAGCGCATGCTCCGTCGGGAAACTTTCCCGACGTGCATTGCGGCAAATGACGTCGCAAGGACGTCATTTGCTTCTAAGTGAACGTGAATGGCGTCCAGCGCCATTCACGAATCACTTACGTAAACAACGTGAAATTCAAATTTCACGGGCGGGAGGCGCAGCTATACTTTAGCATAGGTTGCCCCTGCTATAGCAGGAGCAACCTTATGCTAAAGTCGCCATACGGAAACTCCGTACCTTGCGTGCGCAGGGCCCGCGCAACTTTTGTGAATCGGTGGTAGTATGCAATTTGCATACTATACGCCGATCACAATGGCCGCGCCCCCTAGCGGCCAACGCAAGAATGCAGCCTGGGATGTGAAGGCATAAGGAGGCTTATGTCTGTCACATCCTAGGCTGCAGTCGGTGTAACGAGGTTCCTGAATCAGGAGCACTCGTTACACCGGAGCAAGTAAGCACTTGCGCCGCGCAACCTATGGTTGCGCGGGCGCAAGTGCTTCTTGAATCTGGGCCATTGTGTATAAAGCTGTATCTTGAATAAAGGTGGAAAGGTCACACAATGTCGGGATTTGCCCAAAGCTGACTTTGCAATGAAATGATTTATTAACTGATTTTTCATATTATTATTTTTTTATTATTATTGCTGTTATAAAGCGCATATTTTGCACAGACATATTTAATAAAGGATGCCAAAACAAATAAAAAATGTTATGTGCTGCCTGCATGCTTTGAGGCATCCTGTGTATAACTGACTGCTAAGGAGAGAAGAAGGAAGCTCATAAGTGTTACATTGTAGACATATACATATCTATCTATAGAATCTAAGGATATCAGTGGGAGGAATAGTTTCTAATCATTGGCCCAGATTCAGGTACAATTTGCCACTTTTTTACGGAGGCACAGGGCAGCGTTTTTTTGCCCTGCGCCCCCGCAAATTATCTGCGCTGCGCGCGATTCACGGAGCAGTAGCTCCGTAAATTGCGTGTGCGCTTTTTAAAATTGCCCTGCGTAAGGGCGCCTAATGTAAATGATCCCGTAGGGGGCGGGAATCATTTAAATTAGGCGCGCTCCCGCGCCGAGCGTAGAGCGCATGCTCCGTCAGGAAACTTTCCCGACGTGCATTGCGGCAAATGACGTCGCAAGGACGTCATTTGCTTCCAAGTGAACGTGAATGGCGTCCAGCGCCATTCACGAATCACTTACGCAAACGACGTGAAATTCAAATTTCACGACGCAGGAACGGCGGGTATACTTTAGCATTGGCTGCCCCTACTATTAGAAGGGGCAGCCTTACGCTAAAGACGCCGTACGGAAACTCCGTAACTTGCGTACGCAGGGCCCGAGCAACATTGTGAATCGGTGTTAGTATGCAATTTGCATACTATACACTGAGCACAATGGGAGCGCCCCCTAGCGGTCATCGCAAGAATGCAGCCTAAAATCTGCGTGGCATAAGAGCCTTATGCCACGCAGATTTTAGGCTGCAGTCGGCGTTACAATGTTCCTGAATCAGAAGCATTCGTAACGCCGGAGCAAGTAAGCAATTGCGCTGTGTAACCTATGGTTACGCAGGCGCAATTGCTTCTTGAATCTGGGCCATTGGTATTAGTGGGAGGAATAGTGTCCCATCATTGGTGTCAGTGGGAGAAATAGTGTCCCATCATTGGTGTCAGTGGGAGGAATAGTGTCCCATCATTGGTGTCGGTGGGAGGAATAGTGTCCCATCATTGGTATCAGTGGGGAGGAAAAGTGTCCCATCATTGGTATCAGTGGGGAGGAATAGTGTCCCATCATTGGTGTCAGTGGGTGGAATAGTGCCCCATCATTGGTGTCAGTGGGAGGAATAGTGTCCCATCATTAGTATCAGTGGGTGGAATAGTGTCCCATCATTGGTGTCAGTGGGAGGTATAGTTTCCCATCATTGGTGTCAGTGGGAGATATAGTGCCCCATCATTGGTATCAGTGGGGGAATAGTGTCCCATCATTGATGTCAGTGGGAGGAATAGTGTACCCATCATTGATGTCAGTGGGAGGAATAGTGTCCCATCATTGGTGTCAGTGGGAGGAATAGTGTCCCATCATTGGTCTCAGTGGGAGGAATAGTGTCCCACCATTGGTGTCAGTGGGAGGAATAGTGTCCCACCATTGGTGTCAGTGGGAGGAATAGTGCCCCATCATTGGTGTTAGTGGGAGGAATAGTGTCCCATCATTAGTATCAGTGGGTGGAATAGTGTCCCATCATTGGTGTCAGTGGGAGGTATAGTGTCCCATCATTGGTGTCAGTGGGAAGAATAGTGTCCCATCATTGGTGTAAGTGGGGGGTATAGTGTCCCATCATTGGTGTAAGTGGGGGGTATAGTGTCCCATCATTGGTGTCAGTGGGAGGAATAGTGTCCCATCATTGGTGTAAGTGGGGGGTATAGTGTCCCATCATTGGTGTCAGTGGGAAGAATAGTGTCCCATCATTGGTGTCAGTGGGAAGAATAGTGTCCCATCATTGGTGTCAGTGGGAGGAATAGTGCCTTAAGGGCCAGTTAATGGCCAGCTCTCAGGTCATAGTTTGGAGACAATTGCTCTAGTCTACAGTAGATCATTGAAAAGTATGAGGCAGAAGATGCAAAACAGGACTCTCTGCACTACCGAAAAACAAGAACACATTCATCAAACCTTCAGGAACACATTCCTACATATGAACGGGTGTATAGGACAAGAATCAGTTCTATATAGCAACCAATCAGATTGCAGCACTCATTTCCCTTGTGCAAACTTTCTAAACAAGGGACCAGTTTGCCAGTTTACTGTCCCTCGGACTTTAGGAGGGCGGGACTATGGCTATTGGGGGTAGAAAAGGTCCCAGCGTCAATGGAAATATGAGCAGTAGCCCATCTTTGGTGTCATTGGGAGGATATGTGCCCCATCATTGGGCCCAATTGTTCGTGTCAGTGAGAGGAATTGTGACCCATCGTTGGGCCCAATTATTGGCGTCATTGTGAAGAGTTTTGCCCAATTGTTGGTGTCATTGGGAAGAGTTGGGCCCAAATGTTGGTGATATTGGGAAGAGTTGGGCACAATCGTTGGTGTCATTAGGAAGAGTTGGGCCCAATTGTTGGTGTCATTGGGAAGAGTTGGGCCCAGTTGTTGGTGTCATTGGGAAGAGTTGGGCCCAATCGTTAGTGTCATTGGGGAGAGTTGGGCCCAATTGTTCTTGTCATTGGGAAGAGTTGGGCCTAATCGTTAGTGTCATTGGGGAGAGTTGGGCCCAATTGTTGGTGTCATTGGGAAGAGTTGGGCTCAATTGTTGGTGTCATTGGGAAGAGTTGGGCCCAATTGTTGGTGTCATTGGGAAGAGTTGGGCCCAATTGTTGGTGTCATTGTGAAGAGTTGGGCCCAATTGTTGGCGTCATTGGGAAGAGTTGGGCCCAATTGTTGGTGTCATTGGGAAGAGTTGGGCCTAATCGTTAGTGTCATTGGGGAGAGTTGGGTCCAATTGTTGGTGTCATTGGGAAGAGTTGGGCTCAATTGTTGGTGTCATTGGGAAGAGTTGGGCCCAATTGTTGGTGTCATTGGGAAGAGTTGGGCCCAATTGTTGGTGTCATTGTGAAGAGTTGGGCCCAATTGTTGGCGTCATTGGGAAGAGTTGGGCCCAATTGTTGGTGTCATTGGGAAGAGTTGGGCTCAATGGTTGGCGTCATTGGGAAGAGTTGGGCCCAATTGTTGGCGCCATTGGGAAGAGTTGGGCCCAATTGTTGGCGTCATTGGGAAGAGTTGGGCCCAATTGTTGGTGTCATTGGGAAGAGTTGGGCCCAATTGTTGGCGTCATTGGGAAGAGTTGGGCCCAATTGTTGGTGTCATTGGGAAGAGTTGGGCCCAATTGCTGGCATCATTGGGAAGAGTTGGGCCCAATTTTTGGTGTCATTGGGCCCCATCATTGGTGTCATTGGACCCCATCATTTATGTAATTGGGAGGAATTGTGCTCTTTCACTGGTCTCAGTGTGGGGGGGTTGGGGGGTGCTCCATTGTTGGTAACAGTGGATGAAAGAGTGACCCCAGGCCAGGATAAAGGCAAGCAAAGTGCTGCATCTTGCCCCTGGGCCGCAGTTTGGAGACATCTGCTGTAGACTATGAGTGCAGTGACGGTGCGTCCATAGAGGGCGCAGGAGCGCCGCCCCCTCTCGTTCCTGCACCACCACTGAATACAATACATGGATTCCATGTATTGTATTCAGTGGTGGTGCAGGAACGAGAGGGGGCGGCGCTCCTGCGCCCTCTATGGACGCACCGTCACTGCACTATTCAGATGGCCGGCCCCCTGGTGAGCGCCGGCCATCTGAATAACAGCAGCTGGTTGGCTTAGGAAGTGCCTATCAGAGCCAGCGGCCTGAGGGCTGTAATCGGCTTCCTAATAGTTAACCAGGGGACGCGCGGGGGGTGCGTTCCCTGGCTAACACTGACAGGCGTCTCAGCCAATCAGGTTCGCCGGTTCTGGTTACCGGTAACCTGATTGGCTGAAGCGTCATCGAGGGTGGGAGAAGACATCGAGGGACCGTGGAAGCAGGATGGCTGACCCCAGAAAGGTAACTTCCGGGCGGGGGCATTTAACAGGGCACAGTGGCGCTAATTTATGGGCACAGTGGTGACAATTGATGGGCACGGTGGTGACAATTGATGGCACAGTGGTAACAATTGATGGCACAGTGGCTGCGTTTGGCATGGCACAGTGGTGACAATTGATGGGCACAGTGGTGACAATTGATGGGCACAGTGGCGACAATTGATGGCACAGTGGCTGCGTTTGATGGCATGGCATGGCACAGTGGTGACAATTGATGGGCACAGTGGCGATAAATGATGGCACAGTGGCTGCGTTTGATGGCATGGCACAGTGGCTGCATTTGATGGCATGGCACAGTGGCGACAATTGATGGCACAGTGGTGACAATTGATGGGCACAGTGGCTGCGTTTGATGGGCACAGTGGCTGCGTTTGATGGGCACAGTGAGGCTGCAATTTTTTTTTTTTCCGTTTGTTTGTGCCCCAAACATTTTGAGCACCAGCCGTGCAGGGTGTCATAGACTCAGCCGCTGGGGGCAACCCCCAAGCACCCTGAGCTCACAGTGTAATGATACAGAGGGTGATGCTGTGGTCTTCACATTGGTGCTCCCCTCTGCAATATCCAGGACCACCAACTGCTGGGAGAAGACCCAAGAGGAAGAGGACCTACCATGTCACGAAGGTTGTATCCTCTGTGAGACTCTCTTTTAATTCTGTTTTCCTTTCTTCTGGCATTATCCTTATTTAAAAAAAAAAACAATACGTGGAAAGAGAAGCAAGGGACATAGCCCACCACAACTGACGCCTAATGCCCCGTACACACGGTCGGAAATTCCACCAGCAAAAGTCCGATGTGAGCTTTTGGTCGGAAATTCCGACCGTGTGTAGGCTCCATCGGACTTTTGCTGTCGGAATTTCTGCCAGCAAAAAATTGAGAGCAGGTTCTCAAATTTTCAGACGGAACAAATTCCTATCGGAAAAAGTGATCGTTTGACGCGCAAAATTCCGACGCATGCTCAAAAACAATTCCACGCATGGTCGGAAACTATGAACTTCAATTTATCGGCTCGACGTAATGTTGTACATCACCGCGTTCTTGGCGGTCGAAAGTTCAGAGAACTTTTGTGTGACCGTGTGTATGCAAGTCAAGCTTGAGCGGAATTCCCATGGAAAAACCATCCAAGTTTTTTTTCCGACTGAAATTCTGCTTGTGTGTACGGGGCATAAAGCTATATCCAAATAACACGCCTGAGCGCATCTCTTTACTCAGCCACAAAGGCCAGAGAATTCTTGCTGGGCCGTGTATTAGTGCTCAGAGGAACACACTTAGACCGAATTTTAATGTTTCAAAGAATTTCAGGCAAAATGGTCGGCCCTCAACCATGTTCACTTCATCAAATCTGGCCCTCTTTGAAAAAAGTTTGGACACCCCTGATCTATATGATGAAGATTAGTGGCAGTGCTCATCTCTGCTCCGTCCAGGCCAGGCATAGAGGACTCAGGGAAGGATCCGTCACTATTACAATCATTGGGGTCAGAATAAAAAAAGACGACCATGGTCATCCTTCACTTCATACAGAATGTGGAGTCTCCTCATATATGGGTGTGATGGGACACAACCCCACTCCATTCAGTCACAGTTCAGGCCTCGGAGTCAGGCACTCAGACAATGAAGGATTTGATAACAATCCTGTAAAGAATCGCAGATCATCTACTGATCTCCATTTTTCACAAATCAAACTGATATAAATTGTTCCCGAATCCGTAAATGTGTCTGAGAGGAAAGTGCCTGTAGCAGCCAATCATATTCCAGCTCTCATGCCTTAGTGCTGGTTGGACAATGACTGGGAGGTTCTGACCAATACGGTGTAATCATTTCTGCTGGAACGCTATCTCCTGTAATACTCTCTCCGAGGATCATGGGAAATAACCTCAGCCCCATTACAGTACGGTGGAACCTCGGAATGCGAGTAACGCGGTTAACGAGCGTTCCGCAATACGAGCGCTGTATTTAAAAAAATCGTGACTCGGTTTGCGAGAGTTGCCTTGCAAAACGAGCACGATTCAGACCAAAGCGGTGTGCAGTACCGCTTTCGGCCTGAGGTGGGGGGCGCCGGAGCCAAGCAGAGACGAATGTCGCCAATCACAGCGATTGGTGCCGTTCGGAAAGGCCCGAGGTCAGCCGTGCCAGGAAGTCTTTCTTAGGTTTGCTGAGGTCAGCCGAAGTGTCCTCGAGCCTTTTGGGCCGTTTTCAAGACTTATCCGGCACCCCCCGCCTCTGGTTGCATGCGGTATTGCATCCCATTGAAGTCAATGCGGAACAAATTATTTTCGTTTCCATTGACTTCAGTGGGGAAACTCGATTTGATATGCGAGTACTTTGGATTACGAGCATTCTCCTGGAACGGATTATCCGAGGTTCCACTGTATAATGACTCCATTTCAATATCTATCTTCTTCCCTGAAATAATAAAGACATCAGTTGACCTCCATCATTTCAGGTCATGTCCATCCAGGGCCGCCATCAGGGGGGTACAGGCAGTACACCTGTAAGGGCCCCGGATGACAACCCCCCTTTTTTTATAAAAAATAATATTTATTTTCTTTATATATATATATATATATATATATATATATATATATATATATATATATATATATATATATATATATATATATTATTTTTTATTATTATTAAAGGGCCCAGAGGTCCCCAGGGCAATGGATGGCAACCCCCCTTTTTTTTATAGAAAAAAATAATTTCTTTTTGTATATTTTTTTTCTCTTTTTTATTTTCTTTATATATATATATATATATATATATATATATATATATATATATATATATATATATATATATATATATATATATTTGTTTTTATTAAAGGGCCCAGAGGTCTTTTTTATTAAAGGGCCCAAGAAAAAAAACATGGGAGGTTGTCACATGGGGCCTTGGGCACCTTCGGCCCCCTGGGGACCTCTGGGCCCTTTAATAAAAAAATATATAAAATTTATATATTTGTTTTATATATTTTTTATTAAAGGGCCCAGAGGTTTCTTTTTTTATTTTTTTCTTATTTTTTATATATATATTATTTATTTATTTTTATTTTTTATTAAAGGGCCCAGAGGTCCCCAGGGCCCCGGATGGCTACCTCCCTTTTTTTTTATATATTTTTTTTGTAATATTTTTATCTTTACTTATTTTTTGTAAAGGCCCCCCCCCCGCTTCCTAATTTCAGGCGGCAGCACCCCACCCCCCCCCCCCCCGGTTCTTCTTTGCTCCAGGGGGCCCATGCCTGAAGCTGTGTAAGGGGCCCCATAATTCGTGATGGCGGCCCTGAGTCCATCTGTGAGCTGCAGAAGTCCCTGTGTAGGAGTGTCATCCTCCAGCCCCTCCCCCTATCAGCCTCTATACTGACACCCATTGGTGGAGGTGGGCGTGGCTTCTTCTGGCCCGGATATTACAGTGTGCAGGGGCGGGGCTCATCCTGAATATACACAGTAACCCCGGTGTCTCGGGGTCTTTGGGGTTCTAGAACTTCTCATATCATAGTGAGCACAGCACAACCCGATCTGAGGAAATGCTTCATCTCCATTTATTATACAGAAATCACTTCCAATACAATACAATTCCTTACAATCACTTCTAATTACTAGACATGATTGGGACATAAAAGATCCGATAAATGATTGACAGAACTGATCACATGACTCCAGTGATGGCAATAAAACATGACCAATAGAAACATGAACATTCCTAATCGGGTCCTCTGGTGGACGGCGGGAGGACTATAACAGATGATAGGTGTCTCTGGGGTTATCATAGGGGAAACCTGATGTGGATTGTCAGCTCTTCTGCCAAGCAAACTCCAGACCCTGATCTGCAGATCTATTTCTGGATTATTTTCTATTGAATAAAGATTCCCCGGGACCCCTTTAGACATGGACAAAACTAGATCTAGCGGCTCCTCAGTCCAGACGTTCCACTATAACACGAAATCCTCATCACTTCCTATCACTATCTGATAAAAGAACATTTCTCTATATAAATGGAGGCTGAAAAAACATTCAGAGAAAAAAATCTAAAAAAATCTTAGGAAAGCAACGAGGAGGAGAATGTCGGGGTGTCTTCTCTAATGTAAAGCTGAACTCCGGGCAGAGAGAAATGAAGGCGGCTCTGTTTACATGAATACAGCCCGGAGTTCTGCTTTACCAGGAAGTGAGACGACCTTATTATTCCTCATAATTTCCCAGAATTCTCTCCTGTATGAAGGAGGCGTGTACTTCCTGAAAACTGCCGGCATTGATAGAAACGGCAAAATAAGGAAATAAAATAACCTTTAACCACATCCCACCTGGCCACTGCATATATACGGCCGGGTGGGCGCTCTCTCCTTCTGAGTGGACGTTCAAGAACGTCCCCCAGAAGGAGGAGGATCATGCGAGCACCGCGCATCGGCGCGATACCGGTGTGCTCGTGACACCCAGACACGGCACATCTCCGATCGGCAGGAGAGCTCTGTGATTGGCCCTCCTGATCACATGACGGCAGTGTCCATTCACAGCTGTCATGTGATGTAAATAGAGAGCCGGTTTCTAGGCGATCGGCTCTTCTCTCCTCACACGGAAGTTGTCAGTAAGGACAGGAGAGCGGATCGCTGCAGCCGGCTGGTGATCAGTGAGTATGGGCCTAGTGTCCCCACACAATGTAAAACACACATGTCCCCACACACACGTCCCCACACAGTAAAAACACCTTTCTCCCACATGTCCCAGTAAAATCAAATGTCCCAATGATCATCTGCACACATGTGTCCGTGATCATCTGCGTACATCTGTACATGATCATCTGCGTACATCTGTACATGATCATCTGCATACATCTGTACAGGATCATATGCGTACATCTGTACATAATCATCTGCATACATCTGTACATGATCATCTGCGTACATCTGTACATGATCATCTGCGTACATCTGTCCGTGATCATCTGCGTACATCTGTACATGATCATCTGCGTACATCTGTAAGTGATCATCTGCGTACATCTGTAAGTGATCATCTGCGTACATCTGTACATGATCTTCTGCGTACATCTGTCCGTGATCATCTGCGTACATCTGTCCGTGATCATCTGCGTACATCTGTACATGATCATCTGCGTACATCTGTCCGTGATCATCTGCGTACATCTGTACATGATCATCTGCGTACATCTGTACATGATCATCTGCGTACATCTGTCCGTGATCATCTGCGTACATCTGTACGTGATCATCTGCGTACATCTGTCCGTGATCATCTGCGTACATCTGTACGTGATCATCTGCGTACATCTGTCCGTGATCATCTGCGTACATCTGTACATGATCATATGCGTACATCTGTACATGATCATATGCGTACATCTGTCCATGATCATCTGCGTACATCTGTACATGATCTTCTGCGTACATCTGTCCGTGATCATCTGCGTACATCTGTCCGTGATCATCTGCGCTCTTGACATATTAGCAAAGGAATATTGTTGAAGTGTAATTATATGGCCTGTATCATTCAAAATTAGCATTGGTCTTATGATTTTATGAATATAATGCTAACATATTTAAACTTTTTGTAATGAATATATCATTTTTTCTGAATTTCTGTGTCACGTAAGATATGGATAATACACAGCCCAAATTTTATGTTATACAAATAAAATAGCCATTATCGATTATGATTACCATGAAGGAGAAATTACCCCGTAATACAAATCCTAATAGAGAAGAATATACAAAAATATGATTAAAATCAGCAACATTTCCAGAGACAAAGCTCTAAATCCCGGGACTGTCCCTGGAATCCAGACACCCCCTGGCAGTTATCATCGTGTCAGAGAGTGAATTACATTTTATATCTAAAGGGCATCTGTCATGATAGAAGCATGGAGGCCACCATTGCTAAACCCTTCTTTTGAAAATGCTAGTTCCCTGGCTGTCACGCTGATGCTTTGGCTTCAATACTGTCTCGGTCTTTGACCCGGAACAAGTATAGAGATAAGGAACTCTGACTTTTTTTCTGATTCTAAGGCCTCGTACAGACGACCCAACATGTCCGATAAAAACGGTCCGCGGACCGTTTTCATCGGACATGTTCGCTGGGATCATTTGGTCTGATGTCTGTACACTCCATCAGACCAAATTTCCCGCGGACAGACGACGCGGTGATGCCGCGATTATGACGCGGTGACGTGGCGGCGATGATGACGCGGCGACGTGTGCGAACCCGGAAGTTCAATGCTTCCACGCATGCATCAAATCACTTCGACGTCATGCGCGGGTTCTCGGGCCAGCGGACATGTCCGATGAGTCATACTGACCATCGGACATGTCCGGCTAACATGGTTCCAGCGGACATGTTTCTTAGCATGCTAAGAAACAGTTGTCCGCTGGAAACCTGTCCGGTCGGCCCTACACACGACCAAACATGTCTGCTGAAACTGGTCCGACCTTGTGAGGCCTTATTCACAGCAGTGGTTCTCAACCTTGGTCCTCAACAGGCCATGTTTTGGGAATTTCTCTTAGGTAAAATAGCTGTCCAAAATACCAAGCCATTGACTCTGATTTAAAGCACCTGTGTAAGATAAAGGAAAACCTCAAAACATGGCCTGTTGGGGGTACTTGAGGACTGAGGTTGAGAACCATGGATTTAAAGGGGTTGTAAAGGTTTGTTTTTTATTTTCTAAATTGGTTCCTTTAAGCTAGTGCATTGTTGGTTCACTTACCTTTTCCTTCCATTTCCCTTCGAATAGCTAGATTCACGTAGATGAGCTTAACGTTAGTCAGGCGTAGCGTATCTCATATACGATACGCCGCCGTAAGTTAGAGAGGCAAGTGCTGTATTCACAAAGCACTTGCGTCCTAAGTTACGGTGGAGTAGAGTAAATGTGCCGGCCTAAGCGAGCCTAATTCAAATTGTGAAGAGGTGGGCGTGTTTTATGCTAATGAATCGTGACCCGACGCGATTGACGTTTTGAACGAACGACGCATGCGCCGTCCGTGGATGTGATACATTTGCCTATATGTCTCAGTTTAATTCTCCCTGCTTGCCATTGTGATTACCATCCGGTTATTGAAGTGCTAATGTCCCCTCACTATTTCTAAAGGTTAATTGATCTATTGTGTTGTGTGAAGGAGATCTGTGTGATCTGTGTGGCTTGTGTTAATTATTCTGATTGCTTCATTGTGGTAGTTATCTCTCTATATGCGGGGTCGAGTTGTCTAGTTGATGTATTCAGTACAACTAGTGCTCAGCTCCACTGATGTCATTATCTAAAGAAAATGTGTTTTCAGACTCGGCTCCGTCGTGTCTGCCTACTCATCTGTATGGAAGCCCCAGTGTGAGGGGGGCGGAGATTTGTCATTGTAACAGTTTTGGAAATGACATATAAGCTGTGTGTTATAACATTAAACTCTGTCTTGTTCTAGCAGTAAGCCTGGACTAATGTGTGGCTTAATGGGCGATCTCAGGAATATCCCTCCTAGTGGAATATTGGGTGATGTTCTTATGGAAGAAGGGAATCTTTGACGGGGATATCATACCGATACCGTCACAATTGGTTGGTAGCAGTGGGATTTTCCCTTCTATTCCCCTTCACACCCGGATTCCAAGCAGACACTGGAAGAACTACTGGAAGGATTGCTAGCAACAAAACCGAACGGGTCATCATAGCAGAATCAATGGAGATAGACCAGGAGGACGGGATTGCAGCAACGCCAGCAGTACAAGAGATGGAGACACCAGTGATTCAGGAGGAGGAATCGCCAGCCAACAAGCTAATGAGAGAGAAGCTAGCCTGGTTCGGCCCGAACCCAACGGCAGATGTGGTGCTGAGAGTGATGGAGCTACAGGAGGCTAAAGAAATAAGGGACGCAGAACTACAGTTAAAACTGGCAGCAGTCCAACAAGCAGCCGCACCTTCTCCGAACAGTGAGTACAGCACAGCAGACGCAAGGAAGATTCCGTTTAGCGCTTTTAAAGCTTTTGATGAAAAGGACTGTGAGATTGATAACTACCTGGCGGATTTTGAGCGACAATGTAACCTGCACCGAATAGCTAGAAGAGAGTGGGTTGCAATATTGTCAGGCAAACTGTCAGGCAAAGCTTCTGATGCTTTCTGGACCGTGCCAGATCAGGATATCCATAGCTATGCCCGGGTTAAAGAAGTGCTCCTGGCTCGTTATGCAGTAACCCCAGAGTCCCACCGACAGAAGTTCAGGGACTCACGCAAAACCACGAAAGACTCTTACGCGGAATGGGCATGCCAGTTGTCCCTGTCGGCCTCTAACTGGGTTAACAGCAGCCAGGCCACCACCGCAGAGGACATTTTGCAACTAATGCTCCTGGAACAATTTTACAATCACATCCAGACGGATGTCAAAGACTGGGTGAGAGATCGCAGGCCCATGACTCTACCAGAGGCCGCGAAGTTGGCGGATGAATATGCGGAGACTCGCAAGACAAACCAGGTCACACCACGGGAACAACCTCCACGACCAACGGCGCCCTCACACCCACCAGCCGCTAGATACCAACCGCCTAACAGACCGATGACATCTAGCCCTCGCTATCCACGCCAGGAGGACAACGAACAACGCTGCTTCCGGTGCAAACAGTTGGGTCACTTCAAGCAGAATTGCCCCATGAATGACAACACCAGGTCAAATTGGTCTCAACCTGGGTACCGCCCACCAGCAGCAGCCCATTGTGTAGACTCGGCTTGGGATCCCCAGGAGCTGGGTCAGGAAGAACCATTGGGCACCCCTTACGAAGCCCTCATGGTACAATCTGTTATTACGGACAACAGGGAACACCATTGTCAGCTGGTCATGGGCGACAGCCATGAGCCGGAGGGGCCCTGGAGGGAGCTGGGCAGAAAGAGGCACCGCCGGCTACCCTCCAAGAAGAAGAGGTCCTGGAAGTCATATAACCAGCGGACCTGGGAGGAGAAGAAGCGACTGGAGGAGATGGAATTGCAGCGGGCGCCCCAGATGCGGGCCGAGATGTTCGCCAAGGGCCCACCGGTGGCCCCTTACACCACCACCCAGTTCCTGATGATGAAGGACCACGTGGAAAGCCTGCAGGACATGAGCAAGCAGGAGCTGATCCATGAATACATGGAGCTGGAGGAGTGCATAAGCCGCATGGAGGAGGAGAACAACCACCTGAGGTCACAGCGGGCTGACCCCCCCAGGCTCCATGAACTGGAGATGGAGCTGGAGAAGCTCAAAGAGGAGAACCGGCGGCTGCGGAGGGAGCAGGGGGTGGCTGACCTTATGGGGCTCTGAGTCCCCCCCCCCCCGGACTCTGAGCACCAGTGCTACAGCATTTCAACAAATATAACTTTTTCTTTTTATGAATCTCCTGTGATTGTCACTTCAGAGCCATAACCTGCCCCTCCCATAGCGGGACACCTAGATGGCGGCGCACAGACCCATTCGCCGTCTTCACACTGACTTCTGGTGACTTTGCAGATCGCACAAAGACTTGGGGACTGACCGGCGTGTGATCTGACGACCCGGTGGCATACCTGAGTCTGAAGCAGTTGCCAAGGGAGGTCAGTCATGCCAAACGGAGTTAACCTCGGACTAAAAGCTCTAAACCCGTCAACCCTACTGGACCAGGGAAGGTCCAACCGGGTTTTCCGGAGCAGGGAGAAAAAGGGGGGCCATTGTGATACATTTGCCTATATGTCTCAGTTTAATTCTCCCTGCTTGCCATTGTGATTACCATCCGGTTATTGAAGTGCTAATGTCCCCTCACTATTTCTAAAGGTTAATTGATCTATTGTGTTGTGTGAAGGAGATCTGTGTTTATGTGGCTTGTGTTAATTATTCTGATTGCTTCATTGTGGTAGTTATCTCTCTATATGCGGGGGCGAGTTGTCTAGTTGATGTATTCAGTACAACTAGTGCTCAGCTCCACTGATGTCATTATCTAAAGAAAATGTGTTTTCAGACTCGGCTCCGTCGTGTCTGCCTACTCATCTGTATGGAAGCCCCAGTGTGAGGGGGGCGGAGATTTGTCATTGTAACAGTTTTGGAAATGACATATAAGCTGTGTGTTATAACATTAAACTCTGTCTTGTTCTAGCAGTAAGCCTGGACTAATGTGTGGCTTAATGGGCGATCTCAGGAATATCCCTCCTAGTGGAATATTGGGGTGATGTACTTATGGAAGAAGGGAATCTTTGACGGGGATATCATACCGATACCGTCACAGTGGACATATCCCAGTGCGCATGCTCCAAATTACGCCGCAAAGACTTATTGGTTTCGACGGGAACGTAAATTACGCCCAGCCCCATTCACGGACGACTTACGCAAACGACGTAAACATTTTAAAATTCGACGCGGTTCAGACGTCCATACTTAACATTGGCTGCGCCATCTTTTTGGTGGAATATCTTTAGGCCTGAAAACGCCTTACGTAAACGGCGTATCTTTACTGCGACAGGCAAGCGTACGTTCGTGAATAGGCGTATCTCGCTGATTTACGCATTCTAGGTGTAAATCAGCGTACACACCCCTAGGGGTCGGCGTAAATAGACAGCTATGATACGACGGCGCCGGCGGCCGTATCTTAGCTAGATTTAAGTGTATCTCAATTTGAGAGTACACTTAAATATACGATGGCGCAGATGCAGAGTTACGACGGCGTATCTACTGATACGCCGGCGTAACTCTTCCTGAATCTGGCTATAAATGTTTTTTTTTTCTTTGTCTGAAATTCTCACTTCCTGTTCCTCCTCAGTAAGCTTGCCCCCTTCATCCGAGCCGTTCTGGCTGGGGGTTAGTCAGCATGCTCGGCCCTCCCTTGGGACTACATTCCTGTGGGGAGATGCTGGGGGTGAGCACACAGACTAACCCCCAGCCAGAACGTCTCGGATGATGGGGCACAGCGTCTCCCTGCAGGGATGTAGTCCCAAGGGAGGGGGCGAGCACGCTGACTAACCCCCAGCCAGAACGGCTCGGATGATGGTGGCAAGCTTACTGAGGAGGAGCGGGAAGTGAGAAATTCAGACAAAGAAAAAAAAACATTTAGAAGGGAAATCGAAGGAAAAGGTAAGTGAACCAACAATGCACTAGTTTAAAGGAACCTATTTAGAAAATAAAAAACAAACCTTTACAACCCCTTAAAAGCGTGCCTGTTCTGGAGCAAAGACTTAAAGTGGCAATAAACCCAAAAACAAAAATGATATTTATTGAAGCTTATCAGTCTTAGGTCCTTTTTTCCCGTCTATTTTCCCCTAGTGATCCTGCCAGTAACACAATGTCTTATGCCTCGTACACACCATCGGTTTTCCCGGCGGTCAAAAGACTACCGGGAAAGCCAAGGGGAAAACGGAGAACCGGCTCGGTCACTTTTCCCCTGTACACACGGTCGGTTTTCCCGACAGGAAAACTGCCAGGAGAGCTTTGGTCGGGAAAACTGGCCGTGTGTATGCTCCCTCGCAGTGTTTCCCCATAGGAAAACTGCAAGGAAAAAATGCAGCGATTTGCCACGGGAAAAAATAAAACACATTTTTAATTTTTTTCAATGCAGTTTTCCTGTCGGGAATACTGCTATGAAGCATACACACGCCCGGTTTTCCCGGCCAAAAGAAAAAATGGCAGTTTTCCCGACGGGAAAACCGATGGTGTGTACAAGGCATGAGGGTGGCTCCTCTATCTATGTATTAACCACATCTTCCAAGCAGTGGCTGATCAATGATCCATTCCCATTCCCGTATCCTGTGATGTCACCAGACTCTGGGCGGTGTTCTCACATCTCTCCCCACATATATTTATACAACCTTTCAATACATTAAACACAGCATGGAGGGGCTCAGTGAAGGTGGTGGTGGTGAAGGTATTGAGGTGTCGGATCGGGTCACACAGATCATAAAAGGAGATCCGCCCGGCCTCATAATCCAGATCTATCCTGACTCTGTTACTGGAGAGATTGGTGGGTAAGAGGAACACTTTACTGTCATATATCACAAAATACTGATTACCAGACCTGTCCAATCCCCAGGACTTATTATTCTTTCCAATCTCTGACTTACGTCCTCGCCTGGCTATACTGGGGTAACATATCCCAACGACCCATTCATGTGATCCCCCGACATCCACATCCCAGTAATGTCTCCCTGAGGAGAAACTCTGACTGCTCAACACCTGAGGACAATACTGGAATCTCTCTGGTGCTTGTGGGCGCTTCTGGATTCTGTATGACATGGATACAGTTTTCCTGTCATCTGATATCTGTAAATTATTATGAGCTGTCTTTACATCCAGTAATATGTCTGCAGGGTAACACATTTCAACTCTCCAGCTCTCTGACTCCCCAACATCCATATCCCCGTAATGTGGCCCTGAGGAGAAACTGTGACTGCTCATCACCTGAGGAAAATCCTGAAATCTCTCTGGTGTTTCTGGGTGATTCTGGTCTATATCTAACCTGGAATCAGTTTGCCTGCCATCTGATATCTGTAGCTCATTACTAGCTGTGTTTACATCCATTAATATGTCTGCAGCTCCCTGTATGGGGAAGTATACATTTACCTCTGTTATTATATCAGATAAACCTGTGTGTAAGACCCCCGCCACACCCAGACCCCCTCCATCATGGAGGAGCTCCTCATGTCTCTCGCTGTCCTCATTATCTCCATCCTCAGTATCACACAAGTCACCTGTGTCTGATTCCTGTAAGACAGTCAGTGGATCCGTCATGTTACACAGCTTCTCAATGTGACGCATCTTCCTGGACAGCTCCTCCTTCTTTATTTCCAGATCCCAGATGAAATCCACTATGGAGCTGGAGATCCGCTCTGCTCGCTCGGAGATTTCCCTCTTAACTCTATACTCCAGATCTTCCAGACGTTTCCTGAGGTCTCTAAACAGGACAGTGACTCTCTCGATATCACCAGCTTCTTCTTCTTCTACTTTCCTCCTGTGTTCCTGCAGACTCTGGACTCTTTCCTCCATCTCCTCTCTCTTTGTTAGAAGTTTCTGCAGAACATTCCTCAGTGTCTCCTTCTTTTTCCCAGAAGCGTCTTCCAACATCTCCACATGGTGTCCCCGATGTTCTCCAGCCAAACTGCAGGACACACAGACGCAAGTACTATCCTCAGTGCAGTAATACTCCAGCATCTTCTTATGGACGGAGCATTTCCTGCTCTCCATGGACAAGGTGGGGTCACATAAGACGTGTTCTGGGGATGTTTTGTGGACTCTCAGGTGTTTTTCACACAGAGAAACCTCACAGTGTAGACAGGACCTAACAGCAGGTACAGGATAGTCCACACAGTGAGTACAGGTGACCCCGGACTCCTCCGGATCTGGCTTAACAGACAGCAAATTATTTTCCATGGTACAACGATTAATTTTCTTCTGCAGTGCAGGACGATCCGGAAACTTCTCTCTGAATTCAGGACAGGAATATCCTCCAGACCCTTCCTGTGTATCCAGCACACGATCAATACAGACCCGGCAGAAGTTGTGACCAGGAAGGTTACAGGATCGGTATAAAAGTTCAGACGGAACATTCCAGCTCAGCCCTCAGATCTGCAGACGTCATCACTGGCAGCAGAAGAGAAATGAAACTGAAAGTATCTGGAGCTAGAAATACAAGTGAACTGGTTACAACTCGTCTGCACGGGGCGAGGCCGAGCTCAGCTCTCCGTCGATTTGGTAATTAACCCTTCGATGTCAGATTAGAACAAGCCCCATGAGTGTGTACATTTACACTTATAAAAATAAATTTTTAACATTAACTTGATCAGCATTCCAGCATTTATATCCACAGGCCAAATCAGGGGTTGTGGTGGAATATCTAGATGTGTCTTTCTTTTCTGGCAGCAAGCCTGTTATACACCCAGAGATGAAGAGATGGTGGTGTTGCGTCTAACCAAGACTTCATCATCATTCTCCTCTGTCTCTGTCAGGCCGCGTACACACGGTCGAACATGTCCGCTGAAACTGGTCCGCGGACATGTCCGACCGTGTGTACGGCCTAGCGGACAGGTTTCCAGCGGACAAAAGTTTCTTAGCAAGCTAAGAAACTTGTCCGCTGGAAACATGTCCGTCGGACATGTCCGATGGTTAGTACACCTAA
This sequence comes from Rana temporaria, assembly GCF_905171775.1. Classification (NCBI taxonomy): domain Eukaryota; kingdom Metazoa; phylum Chordata; class Amphibia; order Anura; family Ranidae; genus Rana; species Rana temporaria. The sequence continues at coordinate 491,026,677 of NC_053491.1, forward strand.
TCGGACATGTCCGCTGGTTATGATGTGTAACCAGCGTCCCGAAATCCCGCGCATGCGTCGAATTGAATCAACGCATGCGTGGAAGCATTGCACTTCCGTGTTTGAGAACATCGGTGTCTTCTACGTCACCGTGTTCTCTGTCCGCGGGGACCGTTTTTATTGGACATGTCTCCTTGTGTGTACGGGGCCTCAGGAGCAGAATAGCTGGAAGTCATCACGTAGAGTGACCACATGTCCAAACTACCATTCAGGGACATCCTCCCCCCTTCCCTAAAATCAGCTTGTGCATTAACTAATCACAGCACAGTGATTGGACACAAGAGGCAGGATTTATGATGTCTCCTATCACAAGCAGGGGATTGTGCTCCTCCAGGCATTCCTGGGCAGGGCAAGTACTGTCAGTGAGTAAAGCGGTGATGTGGCGGCCTTTTTTGGGGGCATCAAATTGGCCCAGAGGGTAGCTGTGTCAGTTTCATTCTGGGACACTGTATTGTCCTGGAATGAAGGTGCCCGGGACAGACCTGCAAAATGCGGGACTGTCCCGGGCAATCCGGGACACGTGGTCAGTGGTCACCCTAGTCATCAGTAGCTGTTAAAGAGTCCTGTTCTTCCTCCTCATACACAGATACGGGAGTCAGTTGAGTTAATGGAGCACAGCATCAGCAACTTGCTGTAAGAGGTTCCACAGCAATTAATTGTATCTGAGGTTGAGGAGGAGAACACGTTCCTGCAGCTAAGGCCTACCGCCATAATGGCTTAAGTATTGAGGAAGAGGATAATGATGATCAGGGCCAAATCCAGCCTGTCTGATAAGGGACTACAGCAGTGGTGCCCAACCTTTTGAAGAGCGAGTGCCACTTAAGCAACTTGGTAACCAGTCACGGGCCACTTAAGCAACTTGGTAACCAGTCACGGGCCACGAGCGGAGCGGGCAGATGACAGGTCACGGCTACTCTATAGGTCCTCCGATCCACCCAGATGGAAACGGACATTTGTCGCTCTGTAGAGGTGAATTGAGGGTCCCATTTGGTTGGGCTGATGGTATGAAAAGGGCCTAAGACTGCTTTCACCCTGATGTGCTGCGGTTTATCCACAACGCGAGTGCAGCATAATGCACCTGTGTCTATCCTGCGGGTTAGCTTAACTTTGCCTTAGACTAGCTGTAGAGAACGCATCGGCTTATGGGGCTCTGCTCCGCAGCCGCTTTCTTCCTCTACCACCACTATTCACAACATTGATGCTGCAGTATGGCGGGTTGGCAACCTGCGATCTGGGCTTGTCAACCCACTATTCCAGAGCAGGAGGTCGCGGGCCACATCAGAGGGCTCCGCGGGCCACTGGTTGGACACCCCTGGACTACAGTAAAAAAAATCCAGGGAGCAGAGGATGCCAGGTCAGCAGCGCAGTGTACAGGAGTAGGTAGTGCAATGTACAGGGGTTCAGCAGGGCAGAAGATAAGGTCAGCAGTTTGTAGGGAAGTGTACGGTGGGTTATCAGGGAATTGTAGATGGGTTAGCAGGGCAGTATACAGGGGGAAGTAAGGCAGAGGCATGATGTAGGACGACCACATTTCCAAACTGCCATTCAGGGACACACCCCCTCTCTCACCTTCCGCAAAAAAAGATGAGGGGGTCGGGGGGTAATGTAGTCTCGGGGGTTGATGGGGTATTTGGTGGTGGCTTATTTGTCAGGTGATTGTGCCACTTGCCACCAGATGCAGTACCGCTTGCCACCCATAGCCTGCCACCAGATGCAGTACCGCTTGCCACCCATAGCCTGCCACCAGATGCAGTGCCGCTGTCACCCATAGCCTGCCACCAGATGCAGTGCCGCTGTCACTCCCATAATAAAAAAAACATATTTTACATCTCTTGTTCTGAAGGATTGGATATGTTATATATTCCTTTCCCAACCTCCACCCTATTGCATTTGTATTCATAGTCCGTTTGCATCCATAAATGACAGGAGAGACGTTGGCAAAAAAGTTTCACTCGTCTCGTTGTTGGGCAAAGTCTTTCAGATTCAGTATTAGTGCAAAAATTGTCCTTAAAGCGGAGGTTCACCCTAAATCTCAACTCAAGCTTATCCAGAACAGCTCATTTAGTACATCGACATTTCGATATCCATCATTTTTTCTAGCATATAAATACCTTGCATCTGTAGTTAATTGCAGACACTTCCGTGTATCCCTCCCGCGGGAGTGGGCGTGTCTCTTCCAATTCTCAGCGCCCCAATGTTTGCTGGGACTAGTTCGCAATGTCTCCTGGGAGCACAGTGTCATGCTTCCCAGGGGACGAGTTCCAGGAAGTATTTGCTGGTGGGCTTCACGCTGCCCACAAGCAAAATGGAAAATGCCACCATGAAGTTTTAAAAATTATTCTTTGCTGCCAAATGAGACTGCGGAGGAGTAGGATGCTTAACCATGTGAGTACAAGCTTGCCTACATTAAAACACTTAACCACTTCCATACCAGGCACTTACGCACCTTCCCGCCCAAGCCAATTTTCAGCTTTCAGCTCTGTCGCACTTTGAATGACAATTGCGCGGTCGTGCGACGTGGCTCCCAAACAAAATTGGCGTCCTTTTTTCCCCACAAATAGAGCTTTCTTTTGGTGGTATTTGATCACCTGTGCAATTTTTTTTTTTGCGCAATAACTAAAAAAAGACTGAAAATTTTGAAAAATAATTACGTTTTTTTTTCTGTTAATTTTTTTGTAAATAAGTAAGTTTTCTCTTTCAATTACGGGCACTGATATGGCGGCACTGATGGGCACCGATGAGATGGCACTGATGGACATCGATGAGGTAGTACTGACGGGCACAGATGAGGTGGCACTGATTGGCGGCGCTGGTATGCGGCACTGATGGGCACACATAGGCAGCACTGATGGGCACACATAGGCGGCACTGATGGGCACACATAGGCGGCACTGATGGGCACACATAGGCGGCACTGATGGGCACACATAGGCGGCACTGATGGGCACTCATGGGCGGCACTGGGCACTCATAGGCGGCACAGATGGGCACTCATGGGCGGCACTTATGGGTGGCACTGATGGATACTTATGGGTGGCACAGATGGGCACTGATAGGTGGGCACTGGGCATGGATGGGCACTGTGGGGTGGCACTGATGGACACTTGGGGTGGCACTGATGGACATTGTGGGGCAGCACTGATCTACCCATGTTGCCAGTCAGTGCCCATTTGTGGGCACTGATTGGCATCTTTTTTTTTTTTAAAAAAAGCTTTTATTTATTTTTTTAAGACTTTTTTTTTTCCCCATGCTTTTTTTTTGTTTAGCCCACCCTGGTGGTCCAGGGTGGGCTTCCCTGGTGGTCCATGTGGCGATCCGAGGGGGGGCTGCGCTGATAAACAATCAGCGCAAATCCCCCCTGTCAGGAGAGCCGCCGATCGTCTCTCCTCACGTCTGTCAGACGCGAGTGAGGAAGAGCCATCAACGGCTCTTCCTGTTTACATTGTGATCAGCCGTGATTCGACACGGCTGATCACGTGGTAAAGAGTCTCCGCCGGAGGCTCTTTACCGAGATCGGAGATGCAGGGTGTCAGACTGACACCCCGCATCACCGATCGCAGCGCTACGCGCCCCCCCGCTGCACGCGCGGCATGAAATCCTGCAGGACATCCATGGACGTCCTGTCAGGATTTCACAACCACTTCCCGGACGTAAATCGGCCATAGGCCGGGCGGGAAGTGGTTAAACTAGCATGAAAAAAAAACAAAAAACGACGGACCGCGGAACCCCCGCTTTAAGAAAAATAAACCTTATATTTCAAGTATTAATCTGAATCTTTTCTCTCCTGAACGTTTATCAGAACACATTTTCGGTGCGGTATGGCACAGACGAACTGACAACCAGATGAACATTCTTCATCTCTGTTCCAGAATCCTCCCCAATTTCGCTCCACCAAGATTCTGGAAGTTAAACACAAGGGGGTAGATTCAGATAGATTAGCGGATCTTTAGATCCGCGTAATCTATCTGATTTACGATCCGCAGGCGCACTTTTGCGAGGCTAGTGCTGTATTCAGAAAGCACTTACCTCAAAACTTGCGACGGCGGATCGTAAATCCCCCGGCGGAAAATTCAAATTCTGCGGCTAGGGGGAGTGAAGTATTTAAATCAGGCGCGTCCCCGCGCCGATTTAACTGCACATGTGCCGCCGGCTAAATTTCACAGCGTGCATTTGCTCAAAAAGACGTCGCTAGGACGTCATTGGTTTCGGCGTGAACGTAAATTACGTCCATCCGTATTCGTGAACGACTTACGCAAACGACGTAAAAATTCAAAACTCGGCGCGGGAACGACGGCCATACTTAACATAGGATACGCCGCATATAGCAGGGGTAACTATCCGCCGGAAAAAGCCGAACGCAAACGCATAAAAAAAAAAGCGGCGGGCGTTCATTTCTGAATCGGCGGATCTCCTCATTTGCATATTCGTCGCGAGTAAAACACGAAACGCCACCTAGCGGCCAGCGGGAGATTGCAGCCTAAGATCCGACAGTGTAAGTCACTTACACCTGTCGGATCTTAGGGAGATCTATGCGTAACCTGATTTTATGAATCAGTCGCATAGATCCAACCGTCGGATCTCAGAGATACGCCGTCGTATCTCTATCTGAATCTGCCCCAAGAGCAGGATCAAATTCTTATCCGTAATATCTCATAACACAGGAATTTAGTGTTCCTGACTTCTGAACAAACTATCAAAATAACCATGACTCCTCTCGGATGAACCCATTCTAAAATGGATCCCCATGGTACAAGCAAAAATCTAAAATAATAAAAAAAAATGAACCAACTCTTATGCCGCGTACACACGATCATTTTCCGCCAATAAAAAAACGAAGTTTTTCGGCATGTAGAAAAAACAAAGTTTTTCCAACTTCATCATTAAAACGACGTTGCCCACACACCATCGCTTTTTAAAAATGCTCTAGCAAAGCGCGGTGACGTACAACACGTACGACGGCACTATAAAGGGGAAGTTCCATGCGGATGGCGCCACCCTTGGGGCTGCTTTAGCTGATTCCGTGTTAGTAAAAGACGATTTGCGCTTTTCAGTCTGTTACAGCGTGATGAATGTGCGATCTCCATTACGAACGCTAGTTTTACCAGAACGAGCGCTCCCGTCTCATAACTTGCTTCTAAGCATACGCAGGTTTTTCACGTCGTTAAAGCCCACACACGATCATTTTTTAAAACCCGAAAAACGACATAGTTTAAAACGTCGTTAAAAAATGCAGCATGTTCGAATTTTTTTTTGTCGTTTTTCAGAATGATGTGAAGCCCACACACCATCATTTTAAATGACATATTTTTAAAACGATGTTTTTTTAATGCCGAAAAATGATCGCGTGTACGCGGCATCAGACTGTCCGGTCACCCGTAGTCAGGTGACAAGTGCACCCCGTTGAGGTCAGGGATGCACCTCAGGGTAGTGAACCCTATAGCGGACCGCTGCTATCAGGGACGAAGCGTGAACCTAAGATCACCCAGGGTGCGGAGTCCAAGACCCAGCTTTGTATTCACCAGAGCCCCTGATGGTGGGGATGGCCTTGGCCGCAACTGGATCCAGGTCGCGACCCCGAGATTCCCTAGGTCACACTCCGCAGGGAGAGAGCGGAAGCAGCCAGCAGGACAACCAGTGGTGAACGGTGGTGATGGGTAGGCCGAGGTCAGGGCAACAGGCAGACAAGGATAACCGTGGGACAAGCAAATGGTCAGGGGCACAGGCAGACAGCAGAAGTCAGGAACAAGCCAAAACGGTACACGGAAAGATGATCGTAGCACACTGCAAACAGGAACTAGCAAACTACACTGCACTAACACTACACTAACAGGAACTAAGCAAAGGAACACTGTTGAACAGCACTGCAGACCTGTAGAGCAATGGTTAATATAGACTTCCTGGAATGGCCTGGGTGGGGCCATACAGGAAGAGGAAGTGATAAAAAAGGGGAACCAGAACAGGGTCAGGCCTTTAATGAACACATGGGGGTAGATTCAAAGAGCAATTGCGTCTGCGTAACCATAGTTACGCAGCGCAATTGCTTACCTGCGCCGGTGTTACGAATGCTCCTGATTCAGGAACCTCGTTACGCCGACTGCAGCCTAAGAAATGAATGGCATAAGGCTCCTTATGCCGTCATATCTTAGGCTGCATTCTTACGCAGGCCGCTAGGGGGGCGTTCCCGTTGTGGTCAGCGTATAGTATGCAAATTGCATACTAACGCCTATTCATAACCCTACGCGAGTCCTGCGTACACAGTTTACGTCGTTTGCGTACGTCGTGTTTCGCGTAAGGCTGCTCCTGCTAATAGCAGGGGCAGCCAATGTTACATATACCCGTCGTTCCCGCATCGCGAAATTTCAAATTTACGTAGTTTGCGTAAGTGATTCGTGAATGGCGCTGGACGCCATTCACGTTCACTTTGAAGCAAATGATGTCCTTGCGACGTCATTTGCCGCAATGCACGTCGGGAAAGTTTCCCGACGGAGCATGCGCTCTACGATCGGCGCGGGAACGCGCCTAATTTAAATGATTCCCGCCCCCTACGGGATCATTTAAATTGCGCGCGCTTACGCCTGGCATTTTGCCGGCGCGCCCACGCAATTTACGTGAATCAAGGGCAGCGCAGATAATTTGCCGGGGCGCAGGTGCCCTGCGCCTCCGTAAAAACTGCGCAAAGCTACCTGAATGTAGATCAGGTAAGCAGACAGACTTTGTTGCATATCCATGACACAGACAAAATGTAGTCAGCTGCTAATTGAGGACATAATTCAACGACCACCTAGTCAGTTGCTAATGACCCTTTTCAGGTGTACTAACCCTAACAATTTTTCCACCTGAACAAAACAAAAATAAAATATATGAAACACTAGTAACAAACAAATGGAAAAAAAAAATTAAAATTAATAACGAAAAAAAAGTAAAAAAAATAATAATAATAATAATAATAATAAATAAAAAAATATTAGAAATAATACAAAAATTAACAATAATAAAAAAAATTACAAAATAAAAAAAATATATAATAAAAAAATGATGAAAAAAAAATTGAAAGAAAAAAAAAATGAGAAATGGGAATCAATAAAAAAAATTCCTATACTAATCAGGCAATATTGGTAAACTTTGCCATATTATTCAGGAAACATGGTAATGCAATTTGCGTCCAACTACATACAAGCCAGACTGGTAGATCAGCCCAGGCGGCACACATTGGAATGTTCGTCCAGTCTTGTTGCTGGCTGTATTTAGGGCGTTGGCTGTCATTTATTATCTCTTCTTGAGAATTGTGCGCTCTGTCCCGGCTGCTATCTTTCATATCAGGCTTTTGTGCTAGGCTGTTCTTACCCTGGGGGGGGTTCATTGCAGTTACTTGTATGTCTGGGGCCTCCTGCTCCATGCTAGCAATCCTGAGGCCCCGTATACACGGCCGAGGAACTCGACGTGCCAAACACGTCGAGTTCCTCGGCGAGTTCAGCCCTGAAGCCGGCGGGCCGAGTTCTCCCATAGAACAACGAGAAAATAGAGAACATGTTCTCTATTTTCTCGACGAGTTCCTCGGCGGCTCCATCGGGCCGAAAGTGTACACACGACAGAGTTTCTCGGCAGAATCCGGCTCTGACCGAGTTTCTCGCTGAATTCTGCCGAGAAACTCGAGGCCTAAGGGTTCTATTCCATTTAGAACGTCTGAACTCTCTCTGTACCTCTGCTTATTACGGATAAATCTGCCTTCCCTATAACTGGACTCCTGACAGAAGTCTCGCAGGATATTGACAACGGCCTAGATTCAGGTACATTTGCGCCCTCTTACGGAGGCACAGCATACCGTTTTTACGCTACGCCTCCGTAAATTACCTGCGCTGCGCTTCATTCACGAAGCAGTAGCACTGTAATTTGCGTGGACGCTCCGTAAAAATAGCCGGCGTAAGCGCGTGTAATTTAAATGATCCCGTAGGGGGCGTGGATAATTTAAATTAGGCGCGTTCCCGCGCCGAATGTAGTGCGCATGCTCCGTCTGGAAACTTTCCCGACGTGCATTGCGGTAAATGACGTCGCAAGGACGTCATTTGCTTCAACGTGAACGTAAATGGCGTCCAGCGCCATTCACTTACGCACACAAACGACGTAATTTTTAAAAATCGCGACGCGGGAACGACGGGTATACGTAGCATTGGCTGCCCCTGCTAATAGCAGGGGCAGCCTTTACGTAGAAACCGATGAATGCAAACGACGTAAAATGCGAACGCCGGGCGCACGTACGGTTGTGAATCGGCGTGAGTATGCAATTTGCATACTCTACGCTGACCACTACGGCAACGCCACCTAGCGGCCATCGTAAGAATGCAGCCTACGATACAATGGGATAAGAGCCTTATGACAGTCATATCTTAGGCTGCAGTCGGCGTAACGAGCTTTCTGAATACAGAAAAGTCGTTACGCCGGCGCAACTAAGCAATTGCGCTGCGTATCTATGGATACGCAGACGCAATTGCTTACTGAATCTACCCCAACATTTTGGTAGGATCTAGCATTTCTCAGAGCCATTCTAGCGGGATAGCTTACATAACACTTATTGGCCATTGAGTATATGAAACTTGCATCATCCTCCAATAAGTCAGGACAGTTGAACACTTTCGTATACAATGTAAGATACTCACTGCAGAACAATATCGGGTCATCTCCTCTCCTAAATTTCATTCGTTGCAAATCACTCACACCATTATCACGACTGTCCACAATACGCCGCAACTCTCTCCTCCGCACCTCTGCATCTGCTAAGTTATCATTAACCTGTGCCGATAACTTGCCTACCACAGGTCCTGGTAGCCATGCTGTTAGAAGAGAGCATGCATCCTCATTACTCAAGTGGAATTTAAAGCGGTGGTTCACCCTAAAAACCAAGTTTCTACCATCAAATCCAGCATAGTAGCGTGAGCTACAGTATGCCTTTATTTATTTTTTTGCGCCGTACTCACAGTTTACTGCCGTAGTGAAGTTTCAGACTCCCCGCGGGGAATGGGCGTTCCTATGCAGAGGGAAGATGATTGACGGCCGGCTATGGAGCGTCATGCTTCCCGAAAATAGGACTTGGCTCTTCACGGCGCCTGCGCAGTCAGCTCCGATGTCTGTGCGCAGGCGCCGTATAGCGCCGAGTCCTACTCCGGCTATTTTCGGGAAGCGTGACGCGCCATAGCCGGCCGTCAATCATCTTCCCTTCCCGCCCATTCCCCGCGGGGAGTCTGAAACGTCACTACGGCAGTAAACTGTGAGTACGGCGCCAAAAAATAAAATAAAGGTGTACTGTAGATCGCGCTAGTATGCTTGATGGCATGCTAGAAAAAAAAAAAAAATTTAGGGTGAACCCCCGCTTTAACCACTTAACCCCCGGACCATATTGCTGCCCAAAGACCAGAGCACTTTTTGCGATTCGGGACTGCGCCGCTTTAACTGACAATTGCGCAGTCGTGCGACGTGGCTCCCAAACAAAATTGGCGTCCTTTTTTCCCCCACAAATATAGCTTTCTTTTGGTGGTATTTGATCACCTCTGCGGTTTTTATTTTTTGCGCTATAAACAAAAATAGAGCGACAATTTTGAAAAAAATTAATATTTTTTACTTTTTTCTATAATAAATATCCCCCAAAAATATATAAACAAAACATTTTTTTCCTCAGTTTAGGACGATACATATTATTCTACATATTTTTCTAAAAAAAAAATCGCAATAAGCGTTTATTGATTGGTTTGCGCAAAAGTTATAGCGTTTACAATATAGGGGGTATTTTTATGTCATTTTTATTAATATATTTTTTTTACTAGTAATGGCGGCGATCAGCGATTTTTTTCGTTACTGCGACATTATGGCGGACACTTCGGACACTTTTGACACATTTTTGGGACCATTGGCATTTTTATAGCGATCAGTGCTATAAAAATGCATTGGATTACTATAAAAATGCCACTGACAGTGAAGGGGTTAACACTAGGGGGTGGGGAAGGGGTTAAGTATGTCCCTGGGTGTGTTCTTACTGTGGGGGGTGTGGCCTCACTAGGGGAAATCACTGATCGCTGTTCATACATTGTATGAACAAAAAATCAGCATTTCCCCCCCTGACAGGACCGGGAGCTGTGTGTTTACACACACAGCTCCCGGGCCCCGCTCTGTAACGAGCAATCGCGGGTGCCCAGCGGCGATCGAGCCCGTCGGGCACACGCATGGGAGTCGGGGGCGAGCGGGGGGCGCGCGCCACCGGCGGCGCGCACGCGCCCCTAGTGGCCGCTCAAAGAGCCGACGTTGTACTACGGGCTCCCGCCCAGGAGAGCCGACCTGCCGCCATAGAATGACGGCGGCTGGTCGGCAAGTAGTTAAGTACTAGAGCCTCAAATTTATTGGACAGACTCATTCTGTGATTCCAGGCTGTTAAATTCACCCAGAATCTGGCATAACGCAAGTCTCTCTTGGATTGTAATCAAACTGTTAGGCCCTGTACACACGGTCGGTCCAAACCGATGAAAACGGACTGAAGGACCCTTTCATCGGTCCAAACCGATCGTGTGTGGGCCCCATCGGTCAGTTATCCTTCGGTCAAAAATTTTAGAACTTGCTTTAAAATTGAACCGATGGACCCCTAACCGATAGGTCAAAACCGATGGTTAGTATGCAAAAGCATCGGTTAAAAACCCGCGCATGTTTAGAATCAAGTCGACGCATGCTTGGAAGCATTGAACTTCATTTTTCTCTGCACGTCGTTGTGTTTTACCTCACCGCGTTGGACTCGATCGTTTTTTGAACTGATGGTGTGTAGGCACATCAGACCATCAGTCAGCTTCATCGGTTAACCGATGAGAAGGGTCCGAAGCGGATAGACTGACCGTGTGTACACGGCCTTATTCTGCTTTGCAGCTATAGGTGCAATATCTGACTGTGTTTCATCACGGCTCTTTTCCTCAGTGACTGTGCAGACACTGGCCAATTCACATGTTCCTTTGTGCTCATTGAGCGATACTATATATTGCTTGTAACGGTCACCACCGTTTACGACCCTCCATCCCATCCAAGACAGCTCATCTGACACACAGACAAACCAGCAGGCCTCCCATTTCCCAGAATAACGAGACTTGCTCCGTGTTCTCTGGTTTCAAATGAAGACATCTTTAATGGTTTCTTCTCAGCTTATATACAGTACAAGGCATGGAAGTATTCAAAGGGACAATGAAATCTCCACCCCCCTAATCACACACTAAGGCTAATTACTAAAAATTCCTTCATTAACAGCATAACAAACAAAACGCCATCACACAATGATCTCCTTCCAATCCACATCCCCAGACAGACGCTCTGTCTCCGACAAGTACATTCCACACATAAACAGTATTTAGCATACATAATTAGAGGTCTGGGAGCAGACCTGGATTAACACCTTTACACAATGACAATGGAATGTCTTCCAGGCCCTGACTCAATTAGCATGTCACTAGTCAGGGCTAATCATAGAATGAGTCACCACATTGAATAGCCAACAACTTGTGATATCTCAAGACATCCTGCAAACATGATTTATTATTAATGTCCCATCTCATGTAATACATGAATTATGATTAGCCACCCTATGCCCAAAAGGGGCACAGGGTGAACTTAGACCCAAGAGTTCTTAGGGCCGCTGGCACAGGAGTATCCCCCATCCTCACAAAGTCTCTGGGTGTCCCGGGTCATTCCGTTCCATTGCTCTTTAGTAAGAAGCTGGGAATGTGCCTTTGCTAATTTCCTTTCTAAAAGATATAACCAACTCTTCCATCTCTGACAACTTTGGCCCGGATTCACAAAGCACTTACGCCGACGTATCTCGATATGCGCCGCGTAAGTGTAACTATGCGCCGTCGTATCTGTGCGCCATACCCACAGAACTAGATATGCCTGAAAATAGGCTTCTTCCGACCGACGTAACTTGCCTATGCCGGCGTATCGTGGGCACATATTTACGCTGGACGCATCTGGCGCTCCCATTGATTTCCTATTCAAATATGCAAATGAGGGAGATACGGCGATTCACAAACGTACTTGCGCCCGACGCAGGCTACGCGATGTGCGCGTAAATTGTACATCCGGTCTAAAGTTATTCCCCATAAAGCAGGTGTAACTCAGCAACAGACGTGCGCAGGTCAGCTGGAGAGCAGCTGCAGCAGCACCGTTACGGACGAGCTGAGCAACCACACTTGCAGGACAACACATCTGTATGCCAACATGCCAGGGGCAGCCATGGTCATAGCACTACTGTGTCCACAGGCACGGAGGAGGGCGCGGGAGAGGATACACCGAATGCGCATGAACGTCTTTGGCATGGGGGAATCAGAGGTGTATTGCATCTTCAGATTCAACCCTGATGCCATCCTGGAATTAGCCACAACCCTGCATGATGAAATCACCAGCCAGACACACCACTCACATGCAGTGCAGCCACTGGTCAAGGTACTGGCAACACTCCATTTCCTTGCCAGTGGATCGTTCCAACGTACAAGTGGAGTTGTGTCTGGGATGTCACCATCCAGCATTAACAGATGTGTGCACCAGGTTGTCCCCGCAATCCTCAGACGCATGTCCCACCACATCATCAGACCCACCCAGGAGCATCTGCGGCAGAAGGCAATGGAGGATTTCTACAGAATTGCCGGATTCCCACGCACCGTGGGGGCCATTGATTGCACACATGTGGCACTACAGCCCCCTCGTGCCACAAAGCACATATACCGCAATCGAAAGCAGTGGTATTCCATCAACGTACAGGTGATAGCCGATGCCCAATGCCTCATATGGCACGTCCGTGCCAAACACCCCGGGGCCAGCCACGGTAGCTACATATTCCGTCAAAGCAACATCCCAACAGAATTCGAACAGAACGTGTACAGGGACAGCTGGCTGGTTGGTGAGTGACATGGGTGTCAGGTATGACTGTCCGACCCCATGATGCAGACATCATGAGGGGCACATGCACGGCTAACATCCTCCTGTCTTTTCTTTTCCAGGTGACTCTGCATATGCACTTGGGCCCCATCTCATGACTCCATACCGGAATCCCAAAACCAGAGGAGAGAGAAGATACAATGCGGCACACATACGCACCCATGCAGTGGTGGAACGCACCTTTGGCATCCTGAAGTCCCGTTTCCGATGCCTGGATAAGTCTGGGGGGACCCTGTTGTATTCCCCAAACTTTGTGAGCCAGATCATCGGTGCATGTTGCGTGCTGCACAACTATGCCATGAGAAATGGCCTGGAGATTGACATATGTGATGACCTGACCCCCGAACCACACAGTCCCCCCTGCCCGAGGCTACCCCGTCTGCTGAACGAACAGCAGTCAGGAGTTGCCTCGTGGAACGCATCTTTGCACGTTAAACACACACATTAATCATGGCACACGGACAATGCACGCATGCACACCACTGTGGTCCCTAGCTCACACACACCACATCCACCTCACATTGGATTAGCCCAAGTCCACCATGCAGGACTCGGGAGTAGCAACACCATGCCAAGGCCCCAATGGTGTTGCTGTCCATTCATACCACATTCACACGGTCATGGGGATAACCTCTCCCCGACGACCCAAAGTGACACGCCTTGCTGGCAGGTATGTCACCCACACATACACACACCAGTCACACTGTAGCCTGCACTACTGACCGTGTGCAGTCACTACAAAAAAAGAAAAGGGATCATGCCATTGGCCGACATGGCATGCCCTTACTGGAGGACGGCACATCCTTCTGTGCATGTCTCTCCAAAAACAAAAAAGCTCATACTCTGAGCAAACAAAATAAAAAGCTCATACTCTGAGCAAACAAAATTAAAAAAAATCACTCAATTGCCCTGTCGTGGGCCACGCCTGGTGTCACGGCTCCGGCTCCTCAGTTGTCTGGGGGGAGCCTCAGGTGGGGGGGCATCAGGAGGAGGATCATCCCCTGGTCTGCCTTTCCTGGCAGATGCTGCCTGCCTGCCCTCCAACGCCAGAGCAATGCAGGTGAGGACCGAGTTAGTCTGAACCTGCATCCGCAGCTGGCGGGTGGTGGTGTGCCGCAGGTGGCGCCTGGTCTGCCGTCCCTCCGCCTCGATGGCAGCAGTATTGGACTGTACAGCCACTCCCAGGCTCTTCACCTCTGCCACGAGGCCTGCTGCTGTGGCCTACAGCTCCCCAATGGCCATGGTATGTTGCTCCAGGCTGGCCTGCATATTAGAGCCCTGGTCACCAGATGGTGAGGGACCCCCTGCCACCATGTGCTGCCGCATGGCCTCCAGGGTCTGGGCCTGATCACCCATGCAGGTCACCAGAGCAGTGCAGTTAGAGCTCACATCCTGAAGGCTGTCAGAGATGGAACTGCTCTGCTCAGCCTGCTGCGAGGCACTGCTGCACTGCCAATGTGCATGCAGCCTGGATCTGGGCCGAGGAGGCCAGGCTGTCTGCCACACGGCGCAGGTAACCGGCTAGAGCCCCCATGTGGTGGGTCTGCCAGGCCTGCTCCCTCTGCAGCCCTTCTTGCAGGGCTCCGGGTACACCACTGGTCTTACGTAGAGCCTTCCGGGGGATGGAGAGGCTTGTGCCCGTCCGGACAGGGTAGACCTGGAGGGGGTATACCTGGAGGGGGTAGCCCGGGAGGGGGTAGACCTGATGGGCGGGGAGGTGTCTGAGGGTCCGGGGAAGGTGGAAGCCTCCTCAAGATAGAGGCATTCCTCATGGTGGAGATCCACCGGCTCCTCATCAACAACCTTGAGAGGAGAGGTGTGGGCACTCCCCTCCACCAATATTACAGGGCTTCCCAGGGGGTCAGGCTGAGGTACAGGATGTTCCTGGGATGGCATGGGTCGGACACTGGCAGACGACGGGCCCACTCCCTCCAGCACATCTGTGGATGACACAAAACATTCACATGTTGGTGGACCCACACACTTGTCACATGTTCCCTTGCACCCCCTAACATGCTACACACCAGATGGAGGATAAAACACACTTACCTGTCCTCAAGTCCTGATCAGCGGAGTCAAAGCCCTCCATGCCCTCCACCTGCTCCTGCTCCAGACATTGGGCGACGACCTCCTCCCGATTTTGTTTGGGAGCCACGTCGCACGACCGCGCAATTGTCAGTTAAATCGACGCACTGCCGAATCGCAAAAAGGGGCCTGGTCCTTTAGCTGCATATTTATTGGGATTTTATGTGATGGACCAACACAAAGTGTCACATTATTGTGAAGTGGAAGGAAAATGATACAAATAAATATGTGAAAAGTGTGGGGGGAGGGGAATTTGTATGGCGCCCCCCGGAGTCAATACTTTGTAGAACCCCCTTTCTCTACAAGTCTTTTTGGGGGTGTCTCTACCAGCTTTGTACATCTAGAGAGGGACATTTCTGCCCATTCTTCTTTGTAAAATATCTCAAGCTCTGTCAGATTGGATGGAGAGCGTCTGTGATCAGCAATTTTCAAGTCTTGCCACAGATTCTCAATGGGATTTAGGTCTGGACTGTGATTGGGCCATTCTAACACATGAATAGGCTTTTATCTAAACCATTCCATTGTAACTCTGGCTGTACTTTAGGGTCATTGTCCTGCTGGAAGGTGAACCTCCGCCCCGGTCTCAAGTCTTTTGTAGACTCTAACAGGTTTTCTTCTAAGATTGTCCTGTATTTGTCTCCATCCATCTTCCCACCAACTCTGACCAGCTTCCCTGTCCCTGCTGAAGAAAAGCATCCCCACCACATGATGCTGCCACCACCATGTTTCACAGTGGGGATGGTGTGTTCAGGGTGATGGGCAGTGTTTTCTACCACACATAGCGTTTGCTTTTAGGCCAAAAAGTTGAATTTTGGTGTCATGTGACCAGAGAACCTTCTTCCACATGTTTGCTGTGTCCCCTCCCCCACATGGCTTCTCACAAACTGCAAACAGGACTTCTTATGTCTTTCTTTCCCCAATGTCTTTCTTCTTGTCACTCTTCCATAAAGGGCAGATGTGTGGAGAGACCACTAATAGTTGTCCTGTAGACAGATTCTCCCCCCTGAGCTGTGGATCTCTGCAGCTCCTCCAGAGTTTCCATGGACCTCTTGGCTGCTTCTCTGATGAATGCTCTCCTTGCCCGGCCCGGTCAGTTTAGGGGGACAGCCATGTCTTGGTAGGTTTGCAGTTGTGCCATACTCTTTCCATTTTCAGATGATGGATTGAACAGAAGCTCCGTGAGATCTTCAAAGCTTGGGAGATTTTTTTATAACAGAACCGTGCTTTATACTTCTCCACAACTGTATCCCTGACCTGTCTGGTGTGTTCCTCGGCCTTCATGATGCTGTTTTTTTCACTAAGGTTTTCGAACAAACCTCTGAGGGCTTCACAGAACAGCTGTATTTATACTGAGATTAAATTACACACAGGTGGACTCTATTTACTAATTAGGTGACTTCTGAAGGCAATTGGTTCCTCTAGATTTTTGTTAGGGGTATCAGAGTAAAGGGGGCTGAATACAAATGCCCCCCCCCCACATTTTTCACATATTTATTTGTATAATTTATGATTTTCCTTCCACTTCACAATTATGTGACACTTTGTGTTGGTATATCACATAAAATCCCAATAAAATACATTTACGTTTTTGAAGGCACTGTATACGTAGAACTTGAATTAGATAAGGTCATTCTATACAAGCAAATGCCTTGTGAGCATCCAAGGATACAAGGTCTCTAGGGGTCTACTTGTGATTGGGGACCTGCAGATTAGTAAAAAGTCTTTGAATATTAACCACTTCCGGACCGCCCGCCGTCGTTATATGTTGGCTATTTAACCGTTTCCTTCCGGATGACTATAAACGTCCGCTCTTAGAAGAGGAATACTGTTGTTATGGTGGCAGCTAGCTACCATAACCCCGGTATCCTCTACAAGAGCTGGCGGTTCTCTTTTCAGATAAAAGTGATCTCTGCTGTGGATTCGCCGCAAGATCACTTTTATCAGCGGTGGTGCCCACCCTCCCGCCATGCTCCGGTGCCCTCTGCCGCTTACCGCGTGGCCGTCGGTAGCGGCGGAGGTGATCCGGACCTGTCCCTAGCCTGACATGGAGACGAGTGAGGGGAAGATGGCCCCCACCCGTCTCCAAGTCATTGCGGGGCGGAAGTGACGTCAAAACTTAACTTCCGCCCATAGCTCTTAAAAGGCCATTTTATTTTTTTATTTATTTTTCAAATGACTTTTTTTTATTGCATTTTAGTGTAAATATGAGATGTGAGGTCTTTTTGACCCCCAGATCTCATATTTTAGAGGACCTGTCATGTTTTTTTTTTTCTATTACAAGGGATGTTTACATTCCTTGTATTAGGAATAAAAGTGACCATTACAGCGGGAGAGAGCATCAAGTCAACATCGGAAGAAAACCAAAAAAAGACGACGGAGAAGACCGGGGACCCGCTAGTAAAAGAGCGGGTAAAAGAGCAGAAGATAACGGAGGAGCCCAGCAGAAGACACCGGAGAGCGGGAGAAGAACCGAAAAGCGGGAGAAGAGGCCGGAGAGTCGGAAGAGACCCCCGAAGTCAGAAGAGACCCCCAGAGCTGCCTAATAAATTACTTTAAAAACCTTTGTAGTGTGTTTTCTATTGACACTTTTTTCCCCTGGTGAATGGGTACTCATTCACATAGGGTGGGGGACCGGGATCTGGTGGCCTCCTTATTAAAGGGGGCTCCCAGATTTCGATAAGCCCCCCGCCCGCAGACCCCGACAACCAACATCCAGGGTTGACGGGAAGAGGCCCTTGTCCTCATCTACATAGGGACAAGATACTTTGGGGTGGGGGCACAGTGCCCCCCCTGCCCCAAAGCACCAACCCCCTATGTTGAGGGCACATGGCTTGGTATGGTCCAGGAAGGGGGGGGGGGCGCTTGCTCATTCCCCCTTTCCTGACATGCTGGGCTGCGTGCTCAGATAAGGGTCTGGTATGGATCCTGGGGAAACCCCCACGCCATTTTTTTTTTGGTGTGGGGGGTTCCCCTTAAGATCCATACCAGACCGAAGGGTCTGGTATTGTCCTGGGGGGAGAACCTCACGCAATTTTTTTTTTTTTAATTTTCAACGGGTTCCCCTTCAAAATTCTCAGCACACGGGTTGCCCCTTAAGTCGGATCATCTTGATCCGACTTCTAGTACGACCTATATTCAAATTAATGGGCTCCCATAGGTAACCATTGATTTTGAATAGAGAAAGGAAAACGCGGCTGAAAGCTAGCGCGGCGAAACGTGCATTGAATTCAATGCAAAACGTGGAAAAAAAACACAGATTTTCTTTCCTGCCGTCTGTACTAGCTTTACAGCCTGTTTTTTAATACGTCCGTGAGCATGAGTCTTTAGGATCAAGACTATTATGAAAAATGTATAGAAAAACTACCGCGCTAAGAAACCACAATACGTTCAAATGCAGTACAAGCAGCAGCTCCAAAAGTGAGATATCACACATGAAGAAAATAGTGAAAATAGAGAAGCCGCGCTAAAGAAATATATGTGTCAAAAAAAAATATTAATAGTTGTTGTGATAACAAATGTCTATAGCTGAAATAAGAAGAAATAGTCCATGTGTCACAAATGAATGCAATCTTGGAATCGATCATTTCTTCACCACCACAGACTTGTGCACCACCACCACATACGATGCACGCTTACCGGAAGCCAAGCTAGGTAGGCTTGCGGCTATCAACCCAGCCAGGGCCTTTATCCAAAGAAATTCGAGGCAGCAGCTCCAAAATACTCAGTATGATGAAGAGGTAGTACACAGCAAATAGCCAAAAAGACTCAGTCATTCGGTGATCATGGATAGAGACCCGGCGTTACCCAAAACAAAAGGAACTCACCATAGCGTAAAGCTGATTAGCAATTTTAATAAAAACATAGAATCACACTTACAGGATAAGAAGTAAATACAGCAAGGTAAAAGCCAGCCGACTTGCGAACACCCATCCACTCGGATCACAACGCGATGACGTCAGCACGTCACACCACCCGACGTGCGTTTCGTCATATAATGACGTTGTCCTGGAGCACGGGCGACGCACTGACTCATCGCGTTAAATAGGCTACAGGGAGAAGCCACGCCTCGATGTGAATCTGTGAATGGCAAAACCTGACCCTCCATGTTGGAGACTGGCAAGATTAAAATCAGCTACTAATAAAAATCTAAATGGGCAGGAGCATTATAAAAAAGCACTTATAACCAAACAAAGGATATGCTCAGTGCTCGGTATAAGTAGTCTCCACATAAACCGGGGGGGGGGGGGGAGTGATTGGAAATACCCCAAGCAAAGGGGGGTCTATGATACTAATCGATCAAATTCTCCCTTTGCTGCTGGGCCGATCCAACCCAACTTCGCAAGGAATCTCTTTGCAAAGTATAATGGGTTGTGTGACAGAACCCACTGTCACTGTGTGTTTTGGAGGGGGCTGTGGGCTGGCCTCCCACCCAAAGACTTTGGCCCAGAAGAGACTGAGAGACTTGGGGACAAAATGGCATTGAGATAATGTAATGCTACATCCCTTCTTCCCCATCCCCCCTCTTGTTGTATTTAATTGTGTTGGGTCATGGCAGGTAGACAAAGGTCTGGAGACACCTCCCAGCGGGGGATGTGTAAGGAAGGGCTGCCTGCTTATCATAATCCCTTGGCGTGTTTCAACTGTAGTTGTTTGAATATACAAGTGTTGAGTTTCCATTGGTTCTTCCTTGTCCCCTACCCCCTCTATGACAAGGGGAGTGTCCCTAACTGTGTGTAAAAGTGTATGTTTGGTACTTAATAAAGAGTTGATGCTCTGCATGTTTAACGCTCAACACCTGTGTGGCTTGTCTCGTGATTGAGGGGTTAAGGGCCAGTTATGGCGAGTCTGCTAGCTGCGGTTTGGAGGACAGGAGACACAGGTCTGGGGGAGGTGCCCAGCAGGGCTATCCGAGATCCGTCACAGGTTGCAACAAACAAGAAAACATTGGCAGCCGTCATGTTTGTAACCGAAGTAGTTGCTAGCGATTAACATCGCTTCACAACCCCAAATCAAGGATGCATATCTACTTCTAACTGGCGGAAACATGGAGGGAAAGCAAAACTATCCCTGCCCCCAGTGGAGACAGGAGACACTGCATCAAATATAATAAATATTCGCACTCTCTTCTCTCATCCTTCCTCTTCTCTTTTCTCTTCACCTCTCCCCCCACCCTTTTTTCACTTCTTTTTCCTCCTCTCTCTCTTTTCTGTTTATATCGTTCTTGTGCTCTAAACAAGGTGAATCCACTATATACCCCTTTGAACTGTTTCCATACAGGGCTGTCTTAATGAGAGGGCACACCTGGGCACTGTCCAGGGCCCCCAGCTGCATGGGGGCCCCCTGCACTTTCCCCAAAGCAGCTGGTCCTTGAGCCCACGTTCACCACAAAATTGGGGGCCCCATGATGGCACTGAGAGTGATAGATACCCAGGAGAAGCAGTCTGCCTCCTAGCTACTTGATGTCTGTTTACCTGCACTGTCATCATTGTAGGGGCCCCAGAGCATTACTTTGTCCAGGGGCCTGCTAAGTTACGGCGGCGTAGCGTAAATGCGGCGGGCGCAAGCGCACCTAATTCAAACTAGGCTGAGGGGGCGTGTTTTATGTTAATTTGGGTTGACCTGACGTGATTGAAGTTGTATCTCAGTGTGCATCGCGGCAAAGTACGCCGCACGGTCCGATTGGTTTCGACGTGGACGTAAATTACGTAAATCCCTATTCACGAACGACTTATGCAAACGACGTAAACATTTTCGAATTTCGACGCGGGAACGACGGCCATACTTAACATTACTATTCCAGCTATTTGATGGAATAACTTTAGGCCTGATAATGCGTTACGTAAACGGCATATCTGTACTGCGTCGGCCGGGCGTACGTTCGTGAATAGGCGTATCTAGTGATTTACATACTCTACGCCGACCGCAATGGAAGCGCCACCTAGTGGCCAGCCTAAATATTGCACTTTAGGATACGACGGTGTAAGACACTTACGCCGCTCGTATCTTAGCCTAATTTAAGCGTATCTGGTTTCCAGAATACGCTTAAATTTGCGTCGGCGCAAATTCAGACTTAGGCTGGCGTATCTACTGATACGCCAGCCTAAGTCTTTCTGAATCTAGCTAATTCAGAGCAATATCTCTCCAATTACCAGTATCTATTTTCCATGCTACATGCTGATACATCAGCAGCACCCTCTAGTGTCCTCAGCTGGACGTACATGTGGATGTGGATGTGTGGGGCCCTTAGGTCTGGCGCCTTTAGTGTGACAACGTTGTCTATTTTTACTGTTTGTATGTATTTTACTGATGGATATGACGAGGATATATTCCTCACATTTAACAGAACTATAGCACACCTTTTTCATACAACAATTACGTTTATAATACATTTCGGTATACCGTGGTTGATTCTCCACAAGGGGCCAGATCCACAAAGAACTTACGCCGGCGTATCTATTGATACGCCGCGTAAGTTCTACGATGCACCGTCGTATCTTTGTTTTGTATCCACAAAACAAGATACGCCTGAATGTGGGCTAGATCCGACTGACGCACGTCTTAGTACGCCGTCGGATCTTAGGTGCATATTTACGCTGGCCGCTAGGTGCCGCTTCTGTTGATTTCCGCGTAGAGTATGCAAATTAGCTAGATACGCCGATTCTCAAATGTATGTCCGCCCGGTGCATTTTTTTACGTCGTTTACGTAAGGCTTTTTTCGGCGTAACGTTACCCCTGCCTCTATGAGGTGTACGCAATGTTAGGTATGGACATCGGGACAGCGTCGAATTTTCCGTCGTTTATGTCGTTTGCGTAAATCGTTCGCGTATAAGGCTTTGCGTAAGTTACGTTCACGTCTAAAGCATTGTCTATTTGCGATGTGATTTCACGCATTCGCACCGGGATACGTCCACGGACGGCGCATGCGCCGTTCGTAAAAAGCGTCAATTACGTGGGGTCATACCAGATTACCATACAACACGCCCACTCCAAGCCTACTTTGAATTACGCGGGCTTACGCCGGCAGATTTACGTTACGTCAGCCCCGCATATGGGAGCAAGTTCTTTGAGGATACCCTAGGAGCCACTCTGATTTACGGCGGCGTAGCGCATATGCGATGCGCTACGCACGCTTAAATATACGCATGTTTTTGTGGATCTGGCCCGCCGATTCTCAAACGTACGTCTGCCCGGCGCAATTTTTTTACGTCGTTTACGTAAGGCTTTTTTCGGCGTAACGTTACCCCTGGCTCTATGAGGCGTACGCAATGTTAAGTATGGACGTCGGGACAGCGTCGAATTTTCCGTCGTGTACGTCGTTTGCGTAAAACGTTCGCGAATAGGGCTTTGCGTAAGTTACGTTCACGTCGAAAGCATTGACTATTTGCAACATGATTTCGCGTATGCGCACTGGGATACATACACGGACGGCGCATACGCCGTTCGTAAAAAGCGTCAATTACGTGGGGTCATACTAGATTAACATACAACACGCCCACTCCATGCCTACTTTGAATTACGCAGATTTACGTTACGCCGGCCCGCATATGGGAGCAAGTTCTTTGTGGATACCCTAGGAGCCACTCTGATTTACGGCGGCGTAGCGCATATGAGATGTGCTACACCCGCCTAAATATACGCATGTTTTTGTGGATCTGGCCTGCCGATTCTCAAACGTACGTCCGCCGCAATTTTTTTACGTCGTTTACGTAAGGCTTTTTTCGGCGTAACGTTACCCCTGGCTCTATGAGGCGTACGCAATGTTAAGTATGGACGTCGGGACAGCGTCAAATTTTCCGTCGTGTACGTCGTTTGCGCAAAAGGTTCGCGAATAGGGCTTTGCGTAAGTTACGTTCACGTCGAAAGCATTGTCTATTTGCGATGTGATTTTGCGAATGCGCACTGGGATACGTCCACGGACGGCGCATGTGCCGTTCGTAAAAAGCATCAATTATGTGGGGTCATACAACACGCCCACTACAAGCCTACTTTGAATTACGCAGGCTTACGCCGGCAGATTTACATTACGCCGGCCCACATATGGGAGCAAGTTCTTTGTGGATACCCTAGGAGCCACTCTGATTTACGGTGGCGTAGCGCATATGAGATGCGCTACACCCGCCTAAATATACGCCCGTTTTTTTGGTGGATCTGGCCCAAGGTCTTTTTAGGGGTCCTCACTTGGCCCCATTTCTATCCAATTTTTTTCACTAACTAACCTGCCTGCCTAATCTAGCGCAAACTATCTCCGTCCACACACTATACACAGCAAAAAATACAGTAGGGAATGGATACTAAGCGCCCAGAGGCGATTCAGTCCGCATGTGCTGCGCTATATAAGTTTCTCACTCACTCAGTTTCCCACCAGAGCCTGTGTTCAGTGTTCCGCCTATCACGGAGGTCCTCTCATCCTCAGCCTCAGACGAGAGGACCTCCTTGATAGGCGGAACACTGAACACAGGCTCTGGTGGGAAACTGAGTGTTCCGCCTATCACGGAACAGGACGAGGAGGAGGCGTGGCTTTTTAACAATGGACGCCCAAAGTTTGACTCTGACTCTGCATACAGGGATAAGGTATGGGATAGGCACAGTGAGGTAGGCAATGGGCACAGTGAGGTAGGCAGTGGGCACAGTGAGGTATGCAGTGGGCACAGTGAGGTAGGCAATGGGCACAGTAAGGGTAGGCAATGGGCACAGTAAGGGTAGGCAATGGGCACAGTAAGGGTAGGCAATGGGCACAGTGAGGTAGGCAGTGGGCACAGTGAGGTATGCAGTGGGCACAGTGGGGTAGGCAATGAGCACAGTGAGGTATGCAATGAGCACAGTGAGGTATGCAATGAGCACAGTGAGGTATGCAATGAGAACAGTGAGGTATGCAATGAGAACAGTGAGGTATGCAATGAGCACAGTGAGGTATGCAATGAGCACAGTGAGGTATGCAATGAGAACAGTGAGGTATGCAATGAGAACAGTGAGGTATGCAATGAGCACAGTGAGGTGTGTCGGGAGGGGGGTCGTCTTATATGGCGAGTATATCCTAAAACCAACCTTTTAGCTGAAAAATTATATATATGTCGTGTTATACGCCCAGTCATCTTATACGCCGGCAAATATGGTATACCGTATTTATCGGCGTATGCCGCGCACTATTTTGCCCTGAAAATCAGGGCAAAATCGTGGGTGCGCGATATACGCCGATACCCGCTTTCCCACGCCGAGTTTGAATACTGCGCTGCCATATACCGAGCGCAGTACACTCGTGTATAGTCGGGCAGTCTCGGCTACACTCGCGCTCACGTCCTGTACGTCCAGGACGTCAGCGCGAGCATTGCCGACTATACGCGAGTGTACTGCACTCGGTATATGCCGGCGCAGTATTCAAACTCGGCGCGGGAAAGCGGGAAACGAGCGAGGAGGACGCCGCAGAAGGACGCCGGTCCCGACGAAGAGGACACCCGAAGCCGCAGACGGACGCCGGACCCGACGAGGCCGCCGATGGACGCCGTGCAAGACACCGAACTGTAAGTACAAAAATCTTTTTTTCACAGGAATTTCTGGGCAACTTTAGGGGTGCGCGCTATACGCGGGAGCGCGCTATACCCCAATAAATACGGTATATATATATCCACGGTATCACACTACATACGGCCCCTGTGTAAGCAGCCTTATATAGTGTGGGGTGTGGACTTAGCCCCCTTAGCCATGATTGGTCAAAAGCACCCTGTCTTCGGCCAATCATGGCTCTGACAGTACATCACGCTGTGATTGGCCAAAGCATGCAGGTCAGGTGCATGCTGTGGCCAGTCGGCAGCCATCAATGCACTGCGAAGTCGCAGTGCATTATGGGGCGCTCCGTGGCGCTCAAATTTGGCGCAAACGACCCATAATGTTCATTTGTTCTGCTAACAAACGAACATCCAGACCATCCCTACTCACCGCACTTGGCCCTCAGGGTTCTGATGGTCCCACATAAAAAATAATGCAGGGACAAGCCAAGCAATACACTACACATTCGGAAGAGGAGATATAGAAAGATGACCTGGAAGAGGATTTCCCATTCCCAATAAAGACCTTCTGTGAGTGATGAAGTCGGACATGTTTTCTTTCTACACTGAAGAACATCTACCAAGCTACCAAACACGTCACCCTGACTGATATGAGGTGTGGAACCCGTAGTAGTTTTACTGGGTGCTACTTTTATTTTAATGTAGGGTGCCCCTATGGTAGGAGAATTTAGGTTTTGGTGGGGGAGGGTAGGTCCCAAATGTGGATCCTGACAGAAGATGGACCAATGTTTGGATAGAATGGTTTGCATTTTACAGAATTTGTTACAATATTGGGTTGGAACTAGGGTTGTCCCGATACCACTTTTTTAGGACCGAGTACAAGTACCGATACTTTTTTTCAAGTACTCGCCGATACCGAATACCGATACTTTTTTTTAAATGTGTCCCCAAATGCAGCCATGTCCCCCCACAAATGCAGCCATGTCCCCCCCATATGCAGCCATGTCTCCCCACAAATGCAGCCATGTCCCCCCACAAATGCAGCCATGTCCCCCCACAAATGCAGCCATGTCCCCCCACAAATGCAGCCATGTCCCCCCACAAATGCAGCCATGTCCCCCCCATATGCAGCCATGTCCCCCCCCAAATGCAGCCATGTCCCCCCATATGCAGCCATGTCCCCCCATATGCAGCCATGTCCCCCCACAGATGCAACCATGTCCCCCCCATATGCAGCCATGTCCCCCCCCATATGCAGCCATGTCCCCCCCATATCCAGCCATGTCCCCCCCATATGCAGCCATGTCTCCCCCATATCCAGCCATGTCCCCCCCATATGCAGCCATGTCTCCCCCCCATATATGCAGCCATGTCCCCCCACAAATGCAGCCATGTCCCCCCACATATGCAGCTATGTCCCCACATATGCAGCCATGTCCCCCCACAGATGCCGCCATGTCCCCCCACAGATGCAGCCATGTCCCCCACATATGCAGCCATGTCCCCCCCATATGCAGCCATGTCCCCCCATATGCAGCCATGTCCCCCCCCATATGCAGCCATGTCCCATCCCATATGCAGCCATGTCCCTCCATATCCAGCCATGTCCCCCCATATGCAGCCATGTCTCCCCCCCATATCCAGCCATGTCTCCCCCCATATCCAGCCATGTCTCCCCCCATATCCAGCCATGTCCCCCCA